>NC_079212.1:134816592-134993687 GCF_029633865.1 Lampris incognitus
CCTCAGTTTACACAGTTGTCTTTTGCACCCTTCTCTGATGAAGTGTGTTGTGTGTGTGTGTGTGTGTGTGTGTGTGTGTGTGTGTGTGTGTGTGTGTGTGTGTGTGTGTGTGTGTGTGTGTGTGTGTGTGTGTGTGTATATGTGTGAGGTCTCCACATGTTCACGTGTTGACTTTAGTGTTTTGGTATTTTCTTGCCTGTGTGTGTGATTTTTATACTTGTTTTTCTGGGTTAATCATGTGTTCATGTATGCATGCCTGTATATGAGTGCCCTCTGAATGTGTGTGTGTGTGTGTGTGTGTGTGTGTGTGTGTCTCTCTCTCTCTCTCTCTCTCTCTCTCTTTGTGCGTCTGTTCAGGTCAGAGTTCACAGTCTTGCCTCAGGGTAAACAATAGAAGCACTAAAGACCCCCCCTCCCTAAAAAAAAAGCTGCCCCCCCACCACACACACACACACAGACATGCTCCCTGCTGGGCCCGATGGAAAGGGGGCTGCAGGGGGAACAACACATTAGTCCACAAGGCAGGGATGAGACAGCATGTGAGATAACAGACAATAACGGACATGGCAGATTGAAGCAGTTCATTACACAGTAACGGCAGTGGAGTTTCACATGTTGTCAGATGATCTTTACCTACCTGCGAAGGGCAATACACATCGTTTAATTTTAAATATTTGTCTATTCATCACCTGCTATCACAACCGCTCTTCTGTTTCCATTTATGATTTTAGTTTTTTTTTTTCATTATTGCCTCTTACACGAGGAGGAACAATAACCAACAAAGAGGGAACAATAAACTATAACAAGATGTTGACTAAACAATATCACATTATGATGATAACTGAGCAACTAAATAGTGTGTTTTTAGTCTGATTTCAAAAACTTTGACTTTTTTATAAGAAAAAGAGCATATCATGGGCAACCGGGTAGAGTATTCTGTTGCCTACTAACACGGAGATTGGCGGTTCGAATCCCCATGTTACCTCCGGCTTGGTCGGGCTTCCCTACAGACACAATTGGCCGTGTCTGCAGATGGGAAGTCTGATGTGGGTATGTGTCCTGGTTGCTGCACTAGCGCCTCCTCTGGTCGGCCGGGGCACCTGTTCAGGGTGAAGGGGGAAACTGGGGGGAATGGCTGTGATCCTCCCACGTGCTACGTCCCCCCTGGCGAAACTCCTCACTGTCAGGTGAAAAGAAGCAGCTGGGGACACCACATGTATCGGAGGAGACGTGGTAGTCTGCAGCTCTCCCCGGATCGGCAGAGGGGGTGGAGCAGTGACCGGGATGGCTTGGAAGAGTGGGGTGATTGGCCAAGTACAATTCGGAGAAAAGGGGTCGGGGGGAATCCAAAAAGGAAAAGAAAAATAGCATATGGGATATATATATATACACACACACACACACATACACACACACACACACACACACAGTGTGTACATGTAGTATGTTGGTGACTTATGGAAGCTGGGAGATGGTGTAAAAGTCAAAGTTGTGAAGGATGTAATAGTTGATGTCTGGGAAGGAGGAAGAAGGTTTTGGTGTCTCCGTGGTGTGAATCCTAGTTTTACATCTCAGAAGATTGTTCCTTACTATTTTTTCTCAAAAGCAGAGAAATTGAGACAGAATTTATTCGTGTCCTGTTTTGTTCGGTTGTTTGGAGCAGAACAGCGATGGGTTTGAGGAAGGCAGCGCTTCATAAAAGCACCCCTTTGTCTCAGTCGCTCTTCTGATGTCCAGTCTAGGATGACGCCCACAATGGAGAACTGGATTTGGTTCATCATGCTGCCTTCATGTGCTGTTGGAAAAAATCAGAAACGCAAATCACAGGCCTGAACGTTGTAAGACATGGCCGTCCCTTCAGGTTGTAATTACAAGTGGACACTTTGGAAATAATTTTGGCATGTGAATTTCTGAGTTGTGAGGTTTCGCTGACCTTTGACCTCTCAGGGCTTTGTTTTCTTGCGGGTACATTCGAATGACCAGTTTGCCTGAATGTAACCCAAGGGTTTGCTTCCTCTTCCTGTTGTTGGAAAAGATCAATAATGCTGTCAAAGAAAGTTCATCAGAAACATGAGCACTCTTCCTCCTCCTCCTCCTCCATCCATCCATGCTCCATGTTTATGACCTGGAGGAGCGTCAGCAGGACGTCATCACAACCTGTCAAATGGGAGCAGCGGTTTCCTACGATCCTCAGCGTTGTCTGGATGATGCATGCTCACTTTGTGGCGGCTGTTTTTTCCCCCTTTTTTTTCCCCCCATTGTACCCGCCCAATTACCCCACTCTGCTGCTCCACCCCCTCTGCCGATCCTGGGAGGGCTGCAAACTACCACATGCCTCCCCCGATCCATGTGGCGTCGCCAGCCGCTTCTTTTTACCTGACAGTGAGGAGTTTCACCAGGGGGACGTAGTGCGTGGGAGGATCACACTATTTCCCCCAGTTCCTCCTCCCCCCTGAACAGGCGCCCCGACCAACCAGAGGAGGCGCTACTGCAGCGACCAGGACACATACCCACATCCGGCTTCCCACCTGCAGACATGCCCAATCATGTCTGTGGGGACACCCGGCCAAGCTGGATGCAACACAGGGATTCGAACCAGCGATCCCCGTGTTGGTAGGCAACGGAATCGACCGCTACGCTACCCAGATGCCGCGGCAGTTCGCTGTTCGCTGTTTGATATGAAGGTAAAAGTACGGGGGCCTCATTGGCCCCAAAATGCTCTTCATGACGTTTTTTTTCCGGTCAGTTTCTTTCGTCCTGAGGCGTTGCGTGTTGAATCTGATTATCATGATAAGCACAGAGGAGTGGCTGCTAGCTTTCTGAGCCAAAACCGACGGGAAATTCACTGGGAGTTCAAAAGGCAACGTTCGCAGTGTTTCTGTGTATATTTGTGTACGTGTGTGTGTTTGTTTGTTAGCTTGAATGTGAGTGTAAAACATGTTAGCATGTATGTGTGTGTGTGTTTCCGCGCGTCTGCATGACGAGCAGGAAGGCGTTCAGACGCATCGAGACATATTTTAAAAGTAAACCACCTACCGTGCTGGAAGACACCCCCTTTGTTAGCTATATTCAATTCAGTCCATTTCAATTCAAAACTTTATTGCAGATTCAGGGTCCATAACAGACAAAGACAAACAGGTAAAAGACAAACCCTAGACAATACACAGAGTAAACACAATAAATAACATAAATGGTACAAGTCAGTGTGTTATAAGAAGGCAGCTATACCAGTGGTCCCACTGCCGGGATTGGTAGCGTGTGGCACTGAATCTTGATTACATTATCAGAGTCATTGAGCCGGCAAATAAATTTATACATGAGCTTTCTTAGAAGAGCCCACGAAAGCCCATGTAGTATTTACCGACGTTTCAATTCAAATGTACCATTTTTCAGGAAATATACAATAGAGAAAAAAAATCAAAAATATTTACAAACATTTTGGCCAAATTATTCATGTAATAATTAAAACAAACTGAACTGAACTGCTTCTGTGAGGGGCATGAGACCCTAGAGGGGGAGGTTGTCAACTGGGGATTGTGTGTGTGTGTGTGTGTGTGTGTGTGTGTGTGTGTAGGTGGGGGAGGGTTAGGTGGGGGAGGTGAGGTCAGAGTCCCGGAGAAAATCAATGTAAGGGTCACTGCACACACTCAGTGAACACATGGTGTTAGTGGCAAGAGAAAAGAGGGGTGCTCCCTCTGTGTGTGTGTGTGTGTGTGTGTGTGTGTGTGTGTGTGTGTGTGTGTGTGTGTGTGTGTGTGTGTGTGTGTGTGTGTGTGTACTCCCTTACATTTGTTAGTGTGCAGGCGTACATCCATGTCTGTGTTACGTATGTGTTCATGTACACATCCCTGCATGTGTGTGTGTGTGTGTGTGTGTGTGTGTGTGTGTGTGTGTGTGTGTGTTTGTAAAGAGTCAAAGGGCAGATGGGGATAACCGGTGCGACCGTACAAGAGAATGTTATGTTTAAATAAAGCTGACTACCTCAAAAAACCCTCCCCTCAGTAAACGGCAACAAATTTCTGAACAAAAAGTGTGGGATGTGCCCCCTAATGGGGATGCTGATGTATTGCATAGGGGCGCAAGAGATGAGGGACGATGACTTCGATTAAAATACCAGAGTGGAGCAAAAATGAATGGAAGAATTTTGGGAGGAAAACACTTAAAGTGCATCACCAGACAGACCACCAAATCTGAAAGCCAAAGTTTGGACAGCAACAGACAACACTGACTGAGAGAAGGTGAGGGACTCTCAGCACTGTATGTATCTGGAGTTCATGAGAGGTAGCAGTACACAAGATAAAGTCCGGGTATGTTGTACTAGTGAGTACTGACCCAATCCAAACACTGGTGACAAACAAAACCTACATGTCCACGAAGCAAACGCAAAATGTAGAAAACCACATAAGAGAGTGAGTGAGCTATGTAAAACTGGGGCTAAAAGGTTCCCGTTGTGAAAAAGGGGGTCTGACTGAAAAACCTGAGTACCACTGTGCTAACCATTCACCTACAGTCTGTAGGAGGCTGAATAAGAACCCAAAACAGTGAAATTTGCCAGGTAAATGTTCACATTGCCAGAAGTGGGACATGATGCAAAACACAAAATGTAAGAAAGTAAAATGAATATGTATGTCAGTATGTATATGAATTTACTGTTGTGTATATTAGACTGGACACTATGCTTTAATACAGTGTGCAGGAGACAGTATGGCAGGCTGCTGAGGCTGTGATGCTATGTAGTACTGACACCATAACTCAATGCATTCAATAAGCTAAGGTGAATAAATTGATTATGATTTGGTAATGGATTTATCATTTGGGCAATTTATCAAGTAAAAGTACCAAACATTTGTCAGTTACAGCTTTCCAAGTGTTCCCAAGTCTTTTTCTTGATTTATATGATTATAAATTGAACACTTGAGTTTTTTTTTGGCTGCTTTTCAGACTAACTAAACAGTTTAAAGACGTCACTTTGGGAACTTTGTCGTTTTTAAGATTTCATAGAAGATTGATCAATTCATAGAAAAAGTAACGTGTAAATCAATCAATAATAAAAATAATTGGTGGTTACAGCACCACTGCTATGCATTTCCAAATTACGCAGCGTTAAAAACACCATACACACAAAAACCGCCAATTTTTTCCCGTCCCCTATTTTAACACACAAACGCTCACACCACCATGGAGGCTGTCATGTGGGCATTCCACCAGATTATCATCTTCACACACAACACCCACATACCCTCTGACACACACACACACAACACCCACATACGCTCTGACACACACACACACACACACACACACACAACACCCACATACCCTCTGACACACACACACACACAACACCCACATACGCTCTGACACACACACACACACACACACACACACACACACACACACAACACCCACATACCCTCTGACACACAAACACACACACACAGGTACTCTTCCTCTCTCTCAAACAGGTAAGAAAAAAAAATTCCTCTACGAAAGATCTGGGCTTATTGTGATATTTCTTGGAAATTGAGCCTTCCCCTACATGGATGGTGTTATCTCACTCAGGTGTGATTTATTTGTTTATCTGTGTTGAGGCTTGTAAGGCTACTGGCCCGGATGGCATCCCTTCCCGTGTCCTCAAGACATGTTACACACAGCTACCTTAGGTTTTTACTGACATTTTTAACCGGTCCCTGTCACTGTGTGTGGTTCCACTGTGCTTTAAGAAAACCACCACGGTGCCTGAACCTAAGAAAACACCTGTCTGTTGCCTTAATGATTACTGACCTGTTGCTTTGGCCTCTGTTATTATGACATGCCTGGAAATATTGGTAATATCATATATAAAATGTAACACTCCTACTACTCTTGACCCGTTACAGTTCCTACTACCCTTGACCCGTTACAGCTCCTACTACCCTTGACCCATTACAGTTCCTACTACCCTTGACCCATTACAGTTCCTACTACCCTTGACCCATTACAGTTCCTACTACCCTTGACCCATTACAGTTCCTACTACCCTTGACCCGTTACAGTTCCTACTACCCTTGACCCGTTACAGTTCCTACTACTGTTGATCCATTACAGTTCCTACTACCCTTGACCCATTACAGTTCCTACTACCCTTGACCCATTACAGTTCCTACTACTCTTGACCCATTACAGTTCCTACTACTCTTGACCCGTTACAGTTTTCAGCTGTTCCATTAGATTTGTAGATGACAGTTTCTCACTTGAGCTGCATACTGCTCTAGTACAGCTCCCCCCCCCCAAAAAAAAACCCATGTCAGGATGTTGTTTATTGAATACAGCTCTGCTTTCAATACAGTTGTACCATCCAAACTGGTGTTGACACTCGGAGGTCTTGGTCTGGGATACTCTGTCTGTAATTGGGTATGTGATTTCCATGGCAAGAAGGCCCCAGACTGTGAGAATAGGTCAAATATACTCGTTTGCATTAGTTCTTAGGACCGGCGTACCTCAAGGCTGCTGTCTCAGTCCCGTCGTACAGTCTGTTTACACATGACTGTGTTGTCAAATAAGACAACAGCATCATTAAATTCGCAGATGACACCACAAAGATTGGACTAATAAGCGACAGCAGTAGGGAAGTGGAAGATTTAACCATATGGTGCCATGATAACAACCTCTCTCTAAATGTCAGTAAGACACAAGAAATCATTGTTGACTTTAGAAAGATCAGAGAAAATCACATTCCTATTTACATCAATGGGGGTCATCTGTTGAAATTGTGGACGGTTTTAGATTTCTCGGTCTACACATCACAGACACCCTCACGTGGTCTCTCAGCACCAGTTGCATCCTCAAGAGGGCACTGCAGAGACTGTATTTTCTGAGGCGTCTCAAGAGTTTTGGTATGAGTACCAAAACTCTTATGAACTTTTATGGCAGTACCATGGAGAGTGTTGACAGTCTGGTTTGGCAACGTGACAGCTCAGGACCGCAGACTGCTGCAAAGGACTGTAAAGACAGCAGTAAAAATCACTGACACGGAACCACCACAACTCTGTAATATTTACACCTCTCTCTGCAAAAGGAAAGCCCAAACCATCATTAAGGACACCGCCGCCCCGCTCATGTTCTATTCTCACTCCTTCCATCTAAAAAACTTTACCGGAGCATCAAATCACACACCACCCATCTCAGTAATAGTTTCTTTCCACAGGCAGTCAGGTTGCTAAACAGCTGACGCACCCATATGCACCTTACATTGTTGTGTTATGATGTACTTTTCTATATTGTGTATAGAATGTATGAATTCATGTGTACGGAGTCTATGTATGTCTGTAGTTTTTTATTTATGTTTTTTTGGGCTGGTGTTTCCTTGTGAACTTTGTGTTAAGGCAGAGCGAGCCATGTTTCTGGTCGGGGTTCACTTATTCTCCCCAACTCACACATTCATTTGATGCCAACACATTTCTGGTTTAGCAGTGAAGTTCATATTCACTAGAAAACACAAAATCTAACATTTGTTACTTTGTGTAACTCCATGAAACTGTTTCAGTCTCCGTTTATTTCATTTATATAGCCCCCCCCCCTTTTTTTTCTCTCCAATTGTACCTGGCCAATTACCCCACTCTTCCCAGCCATCCCGGTCGCTGCTCCACCTCCTCTGCTGATCCGGGGAGGGCTGCAGACTACCACATGCCTCCTCTGATACAAATGGAGTCGCCAGCTGCTTCTTTTCACCTGACAGTGAGGAGTTTGACCAGGGAGACATAGCGCGTGGGGGGATGACGCTATTCCCCCCAGTTCCCCCTCCCCCCCGAACAGGCGCCCCGACCGGCCAGAGGAGGCGCTAGTGCAGCGACCAGGACACATACCCACATCCGGCTTCCCACCCGCAGATACAGCCAATTGTGTCTGTAGAGACGCCCGACTAAGCCGGAGGCAACACGGGGATTCGATCCGGTGATCCCTGTGTTGGTAGGCAACGGAATATATAGCCTTTTAAAAAGCAAAGTGCTTCACAAAGAAAGACATATGTATACACATACAAGCATAAAGGTATATATATGTATAACATGTTATGGAAATAAAGCAAGATTAAAATAGAAACAACTTAAACACAAATTAAAACCCAAATAATCAAACAAAAATAAAAACAGGTTAAACACAGTTAAAAGCCAGAGACTATAAGTGGGTCTTAAGGTGCATCTTAAAAGCATCAACAGACTCAGCCTGTCTCCTGGCCCCCGGCAGGATATTCCAAAGTTGAGGAGCCACTACAGAAAAAGCCCTGTACTCGGCCTTATTAAATGGGTCACAGCCAACATGCCACGGTGGGGGGATCTGAGGGGTCTGAGGGTGCTGTAAGGGGTGAGAAGCTCTGAGATATATTTAGTGATGAGACCATGGAGAGATTTGTAGACAATTAGAAGGATTTTGAAGTTTATCCTGTGTAAGAATGCTAGGATAGGAGTGATGTGGTCTCGTTTCTTGGACCTTGTTAATAACTGGCCGGCAGCGTTTTGAATTAGTTGTAAACGGCACCCATCCATTATCCAAACTGCTTATCCTGCTCGGGTAATGGATGGATGGATGTAAACAGCACACGGTAGCCTGAGACACACCTAGATAGAGGAAGTTACAGTAGTTCAGCCTGGGTTATATTAGTGCATGAAAGACTTTCTAGATCAGAGGGCAATAGGAAATGCCTAATTTTGGAGATGGTTCTGAGTTGGAAGGAGCTGGACCTGACAACGGAGTTAACCTGCCTGTTGAAACTTAGATTTCCATCAAATATAACACCCAGGTTCTTGGCATGTCTGATGTAGGCTGAGATGTGATTGAGGTTCTGGGCAATAACAGTGGTCTGATTTGGGGGGCCAAAGAATAGGATCTCTGTCTTGTCCTGATATAAATGAAGGAAATTATGAGCCAACCAGCCTTTGATACCTTGGAGACAGTTTTTTTTTTAAATTTATTTCTGATTTCTCCCAATTTAGTGGCCAATCGATCCCTATTTTAATTCAAACACCCACCCTCGTACTGCATGCGTTCGCCAACTGCATCTCTCCGGCCGGCAGTCTCGAAGGAGACCGCCTCCCCACTTTCGTGACAAGGCGACTCCAGGCCGAACCACTGTTTTTTCCGACACACACAGAGACGCATTCACGTGACGAACACAAGCCGACTCCGCCCCCCTCCCGAAGACAACGTCGCCAATTATTGCTGCTTCATTGAGTCCAGCCATAGTCAGATCTGACGAGACCGGGGCGCGAACCCCAGTCCCCAGTGGGCAACTGCATCGACACAAAGCCGATGCTTAGACCGCTACACCACCGCGGACTTGGAGACAGTTTTGTAATCGAGTTACATTGACCTGATTTTGGGAATTGAGGGGTTGTAGGTCCGAGTGTCATCTGCGTAGCAGTGAAAAGAGATGTTACTGATCTGTGTTTGATTCTTATGTAGTTTTCAGTAATTAAACTGAAACAAATAGGGATGAATGTGAATTTTAATCGTCTATTAACTTTTCCTTTTGTTTTGCCCCCCCCCCCTTTTCTCCCCAATTGTACTTGGCCAATTACCCCACTCTTCCAAGTCGTCCCAGTCGCTGCTCCAACCCCTCTGCCGATCTGGGGAGGGCTTCAGACTACCACATGCCTCCGCCGATACGTGGAGTCACCAGCCACTTCTTTTCACCTGACAGTGAGGAGTTTCACCAGGAGGACGTAGCGCATGGGAGGATCACGCTATTCCCCCCAGTTCCCCCTCCCCCCTGAACAAGCGCCCCGACCGTCCAGAGGAGGCGTTAGTGCAGTGCCCAGGACAGATACCCACATCCGGCTTCCCACCCGCAGACACGGTCAATTGTGTCTGTAGGGATGCCCAACCAAGCCGGAGATAACATGGGGATTCAAACCAGCGATCCCCGTGTTGGAAGGCAATGGAATAGATCGCCACGCCACTCGAACGCCCAACTTTTCCCTTTTATTCCTGTTTGGGCTGCTGCAAATTTCTCCTCATTACCAGTAATGAAATGGAGAGTAGTAGGAGAGTTCACACCTACACGGTCACACTAGGCATGTTCACTAAATCCCGTTTTAACCCCTGAATGTAAAACACCAGCTGCTGTTGAAGTTGTTCCCTCATCAGGACAAAAACATCTAAATCTGTCAAGCCTGCATGGTCCACTAAATATTATGTCTCCACCCGCCAAACCATGAAGAGGTCTGGAGACACGACATATTTTACAACCAGCACAGACAGATACCCCTACCAGCCTAACGCTACAGACCCCCCACAAACCCACCCAACACCCACCTGCCTGTATGTCTGCCGGCCTGTGTATCTGTCTGTCTGTTTCCTTGTCTGTCTATCTGTCTGTCTGCATACCTGTCTGTCTGTATATCTGACTTTCTGTATATCTTTCTCCCTGTCTGTCTGTCTGTCTGTATATCTGACTTTCTGTCTCTCTGTCTGTCTGTCTGTCTGTCTGTATATTTGTCTGTCTGTCTGCCTGTCTGCCTGCCTGTCTGTCTGTTTGTGTTCACATTGCGAGTAAGACAGGTGGAGGTGTCACCTCATCACCTCAACATAAACCAGAGGGCTCTGGAATGTGAAGTTAAGTGCTCATTAGAATCCGATTCGGATTTTGGGGATGACTTGATTCTCATAGCCAGGCACCTTTTTTCTTTAGCATACTGAACTTAATCTTAGCATTGCATTGTGGACCACTGCTGATATGGTTGTTTCATCTCCGATCTCTTGCTTGGTGGTGGTTTGAAGTCAAGTCATTGTTTTTCTGTCTTAAATCACAATTCATTCCCAGAGGGCTTCACAATCACTTAACATTCTCCAACATATGAAAACAGAATACATGCTAATGTTCAACACCCCCTATCATAAGACACTATTCAGATGAGAAGAAAACTCCACCTAAAAACCTTATCAGGAAACTTCAGGAGGAGCATCAGAGGAGAGATTCCTAGTCCAGTTGATGGTTGGTGGATGGTGATTGGATGGTGGTTGAATGAAGGTTGGAGCGTAGTTAGGTGGTAGTTTAGTGATGGTTGGATAGTAGTTGGGCGGTGTTTTTTTTTTTTTTTTTTTGGTGGTTGGTTGTTTAGATTGTTGGATGCTGGCTGGGTGGTGGTTGGTTGGTGGTTGGTCTGTTGGTTGGTTGGTAGTTGGATTGTGGTTGGATGGCAGTCTTTATGGGTGGCACGGTGGCTCAGTGGTTAGCGCTGTTGGCTCACAGCAAGAAGGTCCTGGGTTTGAACCCCAGGCTGTCCCAGGTCCTTTCTGTGTGGAGTTTGCATGTTCTTCCGGGTGCTCCGGTTTCCTCCCACCATAAAAAGACATGCATGTTAGGGTTAATACTCCTGTCTGTGTCCCTGACCAAGGCAATGGAAAGAAGAACTGAAGTTGGTCCCTGGGTACTGCAGCTGCCCACTGCTCCTATACCATAGGATGGGTTAAATGCAGAGAAAAAATTCATTGAAAGAATATAATTCGTCATAAGGAACAATGACAAAATAAAGTGGTTTTCTTTTTCTCTCTCTTTCTTCTTACTCAATATGATGAAGATGAATCACTCCTGATGTCTGCATGCCTGCTCCTGAGAAGAAGTTGGCCAGAGCTCAGATGATTCTTTGGTGGCAGTTGCTTTAATGTCAGTTAATTTCAGTCTACAATTATCTGTATGTGTCGGTGGTGAACTGTACCACAGGGCTGAAATAGTCCTTTACAGAGGTAAAAGTATGAATGATGGGGTCTTGGAGAGTGTTCAAGAGGATTAAAGGAAAAAAACATTAGCGGTGTTAGATGTGAAGTTGTCTTGTGTATTACTATCTGTCTGGTTCTCCGACTTTCACCAATTGACAACAGTCAGACACCAGTTGTAAAAAACAGTCAGACCAGTGACTCGATGTTTTAAAAGTCTCTATAAGCAGTCAGACATCTAACCAATGTCTTTCTGACTCTGGTCCTCTGCTATCGGCTAACCAGTCTGTTATTTATAGTAGGCTGTTTCCCATCACAGACAGACCTCCACTTCCAGTGTGTTGTAAATATTCAGGCTGATATGGGGGAACACTGGGGGGGACTGTTTTCTCCGAGCCATTGTCCATGATAGTTATCAGCACTTCTGACCTCTACATATTAGTTTGAGTAATTCTTTAGATATTACAGATACTTTGTCCATTCTGTTATAATGACTATATGAGGACATAAATACATAGTAAAACTATTTGGGTTTACTCAACTTGGTGTCACTCCATTTTACTCTGCCTGTCTACATGTCTGTCTGTCTGTCTTCCTTGCTGTCACACTTTCTATATTTCTTTGTCTTTCCTTCTTACTGGTTCTCTTCCTGTCTGTCACACTCATAGTCTTCCTTTCTTTCTTTCTGCGTCCCACCACCACATTCTTTTTTCTCTGCAGTCATTTCATTTCCATTCCTGTGTCATGGCTGACGGCGTTGGGGGGAATGTGGCTCATCTCGGGGTTTTTAAATAGACCCTCAGTCCTAAACTGCCACTCCTAATAAGGCAGAGGGCAAAAACCACTGCCCCGAAAATATCAGCACCCGTCTCTCTCTCTCTCTCTCTGTCTGTCTTTGTCTCTCTCTTCTCTCTCTCTCCCTCTATCTGTCTCTCTGTCTGTCTTTGTCTCTCTGTCTGTCTCTGTCTGTCTCTGTCTGTCTCTGTCAGTCTGTCTGTCTGTCTCTCTCTCTCTCTCTCTCTCTCTCTCTCTCTCTCTCTCTCTCTCTTTCTCATTAAAACACTTCCTGCCCCTTACGTCAACTGACAATTCTTAGAGACGTTATCGGTGATGACTGCTGTATCTGGGAGCAAGGTAGTTTGTAGGAGGTCGTAGGAATAAAGATTACATAATTTATCCCAATTTTTAATAAATTATTTGATCATTGCTTTTGTCACTGTTTCATAAAAAACAGGTCCTTTGTCTGTTTCCAGTTCTTCGGTTTACCAAAATGTGTGCATGTACTGTGCTAACAGCACTCTCTCTGAAATGATCCGGACCTCAGATTTGCAGTCTCTTACTCACACTCAGATTACCACCAACCTAAAACATGCCATTCATAGAGACAAGATATGACCTTTACCATATAAGCTTATTCGCCACGGTGGAGCTTTGTCTTTTCGGTGGATTTGACCTGCAATAGACGGCCAGAAAACACTTTATTTGGTCACAGTTTTCTCCACGGGTTCTGTATACTTGGGTCTCTTCTTGAGGGGGCCTACAAGAATGACCAAGGCCGTCATTTTGACGGTTTCGGATATTCAAAGTTTTATAACTTTGCGAGGAAAAAAAAATACAGACCTGCCGCTCTTGAATGCTCCTAAAATTACCTATATTTGCATTAAAATTAGTTTTAGATCAATTGCAAAAGAAAAAAAAGTTATAAGATCTACCTAAAACGACCATGAGGTCAAAAAGACGGCTCGTAATTTGCGCATGATCGTGCGCGTCATGTCATTATTTACGACGTGTGTTGGTCGCATCATTTCCTTCGCGAAGTTCATCGCTCTGTCCTAGAAACACACTAGCGTTCTCCAGTGCAGAGAAATAGTCTACATTTGATTTTTGATTATTGCCAACATGTCTGGGTACAGCTGCTCTTCCAGATGCACCATGGCTGCCACCGCAGCGTTGCAGTATCAGTAACGTGCAGTGAGGCCCATGGCTGGGTAGGCAGAAGACGGCAAGCCAGAGGGTGGGAGGGAGGCAAAATACACCCGTTCACAAATCGTTGATACTTGGGACACTGTAAGAACAGACTACGCATGCGCAAAACTCCGAACCCGTTTCATTCCACACGCCAGAGAGAGGCGCAAGCAGACTGCCTCAGCAGCCTGCATTCACAAACGCTAGCTTTGGGAGCAAGCCATCCTGAATAGGGCACGCCTTTTATTGATAAAACAAGTTTTACATGAATTTTTTATTATTTTTTTACAACAATCTTAACAAATTAAAGTTAAAAAAATAAATACATACATAAAAAACAATTTTTTTGGGGGTAACATGATATTTCTTTTTTTTTTCCTTATTAGCCTGGGTGAGGCACTGCCTACCCTGCCTCCCCTGACTGCACATCACTGGACTTGATTCTCTGAGCTATCCAGGGGCTCTTGCTAACTAGCCACATGCTGCTAGCTCTCTCCACCTACGCCAGCCCAATGTTACACTGTATGGAGAAGTTGATGATCCAGTGTGTTGGCTCATAATTGTGCGCCTTCCCCATGTCCATACAGATTTCTTATCATTTTTCAGCAGAAGCAAATTCAGTTTCCGATTCATGTTATCCGAGTTTTATACCTTCCATCCCTGTCCCCCTTCATCTGTCTTTTTCCTTTGTCTTTGCATAATTTTTCACTATGCTTTTGAGTTTTCGACTGCCGTTGTTCTCCAAAATTCCCAGTCAGCATCCACAAGCACATATAAGGTCCAGACCAGTGTTTCACCGGCGTTTTGCCCATTTACTACGAAACGCGTGTACCTTACAACACTCCTGACCATTTTCTAAAGCGTGTCACAGTGTTTTAGATATGTTGAATGTGTTTTTCCTTCCTACCAGAGTCATTGGTTTCTGTTCATTTCAGTATAGTATGTAAATCAGCTTTCAGAAGCTTGGAACTTGTTTGAGTTAGGTGAGATTTATCGCATTTCTTTTCACTAAATAAAAAGTCCACCACAAAACTATAAAAAGAAATTGGGGGATTTTATTTGATGTTGACAATGACAACAAAATTCACACAAAAGTCCCTTGGAAACTTGTAAATGCCGTTACCGTGTGAATGTAAAACCCTCTGACACTGTGACTGCAATGTTTCTACACACAAATTTATCCTTACACGCTCACTGAGGTTTATAGCCCTCAGGTTTTCTCTTACAGATAGAAGCAAAGCCTGATGGATGTTTGTAACGCCTTCCAACTGACATCTATTGTCTAACTTTTGCTACTATCAATCAACTAGGCTTGCAAAGACATCAATGTTAGCCAGCCGCTCTCTAAATTCAGGGGTTACCCAGGCTGCACGTCTCCCCTACAAGACAAAGTTGAGGCGTACAAAAACCCCATGAGTGTGTAAGAACTTATTTGTGCATATGAACTTTTCATGAACGAGGGTCCAGGTGCTCAGTTGGTCTGTGACCCAGAAAAATGGAGGTCCATTTCAAACCTCAAATCTTCACTGCAGTTTACAAAGCCCGGCATTACAGTAAATTATGAATCGTTTTCCTTCCTTCAGGATCCTGGTGGGGGCGCCACAGGCAGCGGGGCAGGGTCTGCTGCAGGGCAGTCGGCCAGGGGCTCTGTTCAGATGTCCCATCACACCAGAGGAGTATGACTGTGAGCGGGTGGATATTGACGGAGACGGTAAGTTATTGGTGTTGACAAAAGCATCCCTGGCTCTCATTCATAAATCTGAAGAACAAAAGAGGAAATCCACACACTGTCAAATAAAGCTATGGAGTACATGTGTAAATACTCATTTTAATGCACATTGGCCTTCAGACATCTGGGCATTTTGTCTGAAACCATAATCTATTGTATATCTATCGATATATCAGAGGATATATTTTCAAGAATGAGTATTAAAGCAATCATTTCACTAAAATTTTGTTGAGGGTTTGTGTAGTGACGCTCCGCCTCCAACTATTCTGTGTGTGTTGTTCGTTTTATGGGATGTTGTAGAAGCTATATGTTAAGGATGTTAGTTTCATTTTCAATTACTGTAAAAATATCGGATATTGCGACACTCCTAAATATCACCAGAGACGTGGACGTGAGTCACATGACTTGGACTCATCAGAATTAGACTCATGTCACAAATTTGATGACTTTAGACTTGACTTGATATTGAAAAAGACTTGTAACTCGACTTTGACTTTAACACCAGGGACTCATGACTTGAATTGGACTTGAGCCTTTTAACTTCAAGGACTTGAAACCTTCTCCAAGCCCAAAAGACAAAATGCCTCATTGCCATAATTACAAGCCAACTTTAAATCAATCATAATAAATACACATTTTAAAAAGCACTCACTGCTGGGATAGGCTCCAGCGTCCCGCGACCCCAGTTGGGATAAGTGGCTTGGATAATGGAGGGATGGATAGTATATCAACTATTACTCTGTTTAAAATAAAATGTTGAAATGGCATTAAATTTGACGAAGAACACATAATGACTTGTTTAGGACTTGAAAGTCAAAGTTTAGGACTTGGGACTTGGAAAACAAGGACCTGGTCCCACCCCTGCCCATCACCTAATACTTTCATATAATAATTTGATATAAACTCATCCAGCCTTCTCTTAATTTCAATTATCGTTGCGCCAATGCTGTTGAACCGGAGTAAGGTGCTCCTCCATTCATTTAGTTGCACATTTACCTGATAGATAGGACTGCAATTGTAATTGTAGTTGCCACTTCCTGTCATGTTTCCCTCAGTGAGTCCAGACAGAGAGAGCAAAGACAACCAGTGGCTGGGAGTTACAGTCAAGAGTCAGGGCATCGGAGGGAAGGTGGTGGTAAGTCTGCATGGATGACTCAGACCGCATCACATCTCCTGTCCCAGTGTAAAGACCGACCTGGTTCCCCACCGACCCACACTCCCCCCCCCCCAGTATTACCTGAGCAGCATATTTCATATCTAGAAATCCAAGTTTGATGGATCTGTGGGGGCGGCTGACTCGATGAGAGGGAAGATAAATTTTCAGCCATGGTTGAATGGAAAGATAAACTGTGTTATGATTCACTGTGAATGATGGTAAAACGAAGAGCCTTTCCTTTGTAAGATCATGTGAACGCTGGGGTCATGATGGTTTCATGGTCGGCACTGTTTCCAAAGGCTGAGCGATACGGACAAAATCAAATATCACAATATTTTTGACCAAACACCTCGATATTGATAATGTGATGATATTTTATGGATGGCTATTGGCGCTTCCATAACATATTTACACACAAGAAAAGAAATGATCGCTAGTCATGTGGATATGATGAGCAGTCAGGCAGAGACATTTACAAATGAATATTCTATTATTTATGATGTGTTGACATGTTTTTAGACATGAAAAGTTAAATGTGATTACTGATTTCAGATACACCAGCAATACAAAGTATCAAACAGGGATGTGTGTTTTTTTTTAATGTAAAATAAAACACCCATAACTGCCATCCGCCGTCCTCCACCAGACGTGTGCTCACCTGTATGAGCTGAGGCAGCGCGTGACGCAGCCGTCAGAGACCCGGGACCCGATCGGACGGTGCTACGTCCTGAGCGAGGACCTGACGGAGAGAGATGACCTGGACGGAGGCGAGTGGAAGTTCTGCGAGGGCCGACCGCAGGGACATGAACAGTTTGGCTTCTGCCAGCAGGGCCTGTCGGCCAGCTTCACCCCGGACAACAACTTCATCCTGTTTGGGGCCCCGGGGACATACAACTGGAAAGGTAGGGGCCCATCATCTGTCTGTAAACCACCCGTACGGGTACTGTCTGTTGTCAGGAAAGGGGGAAAAAAAGGTGTAGGTGTTCAAATCTACAGAAAGACAAGACATTCTGTTTGGTGCTGAAGTATTCTTTATGCTTTTTAGAGTAATATTTCATAGGTTAGCCCGGAAAACATGTGAGAAGAAACCAAATAGAGAAAGAACGGTAATATAGCCCTTATGAAAAAAATTATATACTATAACTATGTTGCTTAAGTGTACTTAACTGTAAAAAGTCTTAGTTTGGGGACCTAAAATGTAGTAATAAGTGTAGTATTTGTTACATAAGCCCACTTTTGAGTTTCTAAAAGAAAGTGTGCTTAACGTTAACTAAACTTATACCTGTATATTATACCGACTGAAACGAATATTTTAGTTGACGTACACAAATACTAAAAGTGTATTAAAAAAACAACAACAATGGCATCCGGGTAGCGTGGTGGCCTATTCCGTTGCCTACCAACACGGGAATCACCGGTTCGAATCCCTGTGTTACCTCCAGCTTGGTCGGGTGACCCTACAGACACAATTGGCCATGTCTGTGGGTGGGAAGCTGGATGTTGGTATGTGTCCTGGTCGCTGTACTTGCACCTCCTCTGGTCGGTTGGGGCACCTGTTCGGGGGGGGGGACTGGGGGGAATAGCGTGATCCTCCCACGCGCTACGTCCCCCTGGTGAAACTCCTCACTGTCAGGGGGAAAAGAAGTGGCTGGCGACTCCACATGTATCGGAGGAGGCATGTGGTAGTCTGTAGCCCCCCCCCCCCCCGGGATTGGCAGAGGGGGAGGAGCAGTGACTGGGAGGGCTTGGAAGAGTGGGGTAATTGGCTGGATACAATTGGGGAGAAAAACGGGGGGGGGGATCCCCCAAAAAAGACCAAAATGTACCTTTTGCAAATGAGAATGGATGTAAAATGAAGTGCACTTGTTCATTTCTAGTTGAAAAGAGGAATACTGAACGTGCGCTTCTGTCTAATGGAAGTGGTGTCCAGGCGTCGGGTCCGAGCCGTCAACAGAGCTTAACATTCCTATAAACACCGTAACTATACCACTGGTATCTCCAAATGCTAATCTAGGACGATTTCTCCACTTTCCTGTGTTTCCACACACTATCTTCTCTCATATTTTAAGGTGAACTTCTTTTATTCCCCAGAACTAATCGTTGTACAAAATATATTTTTAAGTACAAAAATACTTATACTTTTTATACTTTTTCAGTACAAAATATATTTTTATATATTTTAAAAATATATGTTGTACTGAAAAAATACTTTTTCAGTACAAAATATATTTTTAAGAGATTGATACCTAAATCTCAGCTTGCTTCCCAATAATTGGCTTATGACCAGTTGTCTGGCAGATGAATTTGAAACGAGGAGAGAAAGAAAAGTAGCTTTTTGTAAACCCTCCATTCAGCGAGTGCTAGTTTACTGTCAGTAGCACCGCATTTCCATTACGGGATAAACAACATGGAATTAACTTAAACACCAATCTGGTGAATGGACACAGCGTTCATAGCGGGTCGATGCCGGCTGGTTAATCAAAGAAAGTGCTGGGATCGATCTTGTGAGATGAATCATTTCGGGCCCATGTGATTGTGGTGCTGTGGCAGCACAGATCAGTCTGCCATACGTGTCCACTGACCAATCACAACGTCACGTTACCGCACCAAGAGATCTGCAGCGGGCTGACGGCTGTTAAGTACAGGTGGAGGAGGTCTCCTCAGACACCATTAAAAACAAAAGCGTGTGTGTTTGGCTGGTCTGTGTAGTGTGTGTGTGCACTTAAAGCTGAAATCTGGCATTTTTCTCTGTTAATAGTTATATTACATTTACATTTTACAGCAGACACTTGCCAAAGTGACTGACAGGCGAGTCAGCAGTTAACAGATAGATTCAGAAGTTACCAGTTGGGTTCATTCTAGAGCGTTACATGGTAATCTTATGACAGTAGTACTATATGAACTAGTGGAAGTACATTTACAATATTCTGTAGTATTTCATATCATAGCCAAGAGTCCGTGCCAGGTTGAGTGCATTTAGTGTTGATGCACCTCAGAACTTGAAGAGAGGCAAAGTACAGAGGAGATTTACATTGCCACAAAACAGGCCAGTTAAGCTGTCAAGTGCAAGTAATAAAGTAAATATAGGTGCAGTAGTAACAGTAACAGCCAGCGCCAATACAAATTCATGGAAAAGTGTCAACTGAGACCACAGTTTTATCCACCTGGGTCATGGAGTCAGATTAGGTAAGCGATAATCCTCTCCAAGGTCTTCTAGTGAAAAATAATGACTGCCATGGAGGCCAGGACCCCCGAAGTTCATTATTTATTGATAGTAGACCACTTCAGTGTTGATTATCCCACTTATTACATGGCTTTACCTTATGGAAAAAGTCAATAAATTGGACTTCTTTCTTCTTTCTGCCTTGCTAACATTAGTCGACAGGGGCTCCATGAAGCGCATTAACTTGGATGAGGCTGCAGCTTGACGACAGTCTGCTATTCAGAAATAACCCACTGCAGAATGCTTTAATTGACCAATCAGAGTTGAGTATTCAACATAGCCGTGTAATCAGTATCACCAGTCATCTTTACCATGGTTGGAGACACTCTCCAGTCTCCATGCACCGCTGTTGAAATGTATTGACCGGGTAGGACGAACACTGGTGCAGCGGCAAACACGTTCCTACTCAAACAGGATAAAAGACCAAGATGTGATGCTGATGTGTCCATGACAACCAATATGACTGTACAACAGTGTTCCTATATAGTGTGATTTAGTTTGTAATACATTAGACTGTCTGTGTTAGCTTTGGTCCCAGGATCCATTTTTACAAGGGTGGGAACGGTTTACTGCTGAGCTGACAGCACATCAGCCACAATGGCTGCTACACCTTGGTTGTAGTCCTGCTACACCTTGTTTGTAGTCCCACTGTCAGAGAAATGGGCAGATCAGAGAAATCACAAATTTCAGCTATAAGGGTGTGTATGAGAGAGAAAGAGAAGAGAGAAGGAGAGAGAGAAAAAGCGTGTGTGTGTGTGTGTGTGTGTGTGTGTGTGTGTGTGTGTGTGTGTGTGTGTGTGTGTGTGCTTACCCGCATGTCTGAGAGTGAGCTAGTGGGTGTGCATGTGGGTGACTGAATGGCGTTGTGCCTGGCTTCGCCCTCACTCTTTACCCTTGCAGGTGAGATGCGTGTCCAGCTCCTGAACCAAACCCTGCTGGATCTGGGTTTCTACGATGACGGGCCTTATGAGGTGGCCGACCAGAAACAGCTGAACGCCCAGCTGATCCCGGTGCCCTACCATAGTTACTTGGGTAGGATTCGCCCTCCCTGCTCCCTGCTCACTGCCACCTGCGCACGGGAGAGAGAGAGAGCGAGAGAGAGAGAGAGAGGGCCAGGGAAGGGCGACACCCAGACTCAGACTGTACCCAAAATACCTCCCCAACTAATATGGCTGCCAGTTTAACACCAGGAAACAGCTATAGTAACTACTCCTAAACTGGCTCCGACTGGCTGACAGACAGAGAGAGCGAGAGAGCAGGACAGATCTCCCATCATCCCCTGGGGCCAGTCACTAGCTGACCTTGTCTCTCTATGACTCACTCTGACCTTAATCGTGGCTCCACCTCAATTCTCTGAATACTTTCCCACGTCAACCTGGACGAACATTGCCCAGAGTCTGTTCTGGTGCGAGTGTTGAAGGAACACGAACACACAGAAACAGAAATGGTTTCACCAACAGTCAGTTATAGCAGTCAGAGAGGGCGTGTTGGGCTAGATGTGACCCCACTACTATTTCTGGCGACGATTCCAGAAATATCTGTCATCGCCTGTCAGGAGAAAACCATGTATTTGAAAATGAACACCTGATTGTTGGGAAAAGGTTTTTACAAACCCTGTGAAAATATAATTTTGGGGTTACAAAATGGTGAAACAGTAATGATTGTTTTTGCCTCCTGTTAAGTTAGCTTCTTTGCAGATATGTGGCTTTCATACGACAGTGGCCATATTGGTGACACCTTCATCCAATCAACCGCCACTCTCTTAAAAAAAACAAAAAACAAACTCTCTGGTGATCAGGCTGTGCAAAGGATTGTGGGTACGGTCTGAGTCCTGCGTGCTGCCATGCCCCCGGAGGCTCCACAGCATCGATGCACCAATCAAATCACACCACCTCTCACCTGCACCTCCCTCTTTCCCCTTTCATTCTCATCACCCTTTCCTCCCCCACCATTCCATCACCCCCTCCACCTCCCCCTGCACTCCTCCCTCCCTCCCTCTCCTCTCTCTCTTTCTTTGTCTCTATCTTCTCTATCTTTTTTTGGGGGGGGGTTCCTGTCCGGGTAGGGCTCTTGTTCATGGCTAGCCCGGTTGAAGATGCGCTGCTGTACAAAACCCTGGAGCCCTCCAGCCGAGCCACGGCGTTTGAGGATGTAGCTCATAATAGCTACCTAGGTTTGTAGAGATGTCAAGGGTTGCCGCCTCGCCACCGGACTGGGCTTTGTAGTGGCATTAGTCTTACCCTGCTTTCCTCGTCTTACCCATAATCCTCTGGGCTGCCTCCAGCCGTCTACATACAGTGTAGATGCAAATGGCTCTTACAACCGTCTACATAGAGATGTTGTGTCGCTGTGTGGAGTTTGTGTAGCACGTAAAAAGATTTTTTTTCACCCTCACTCAAAAAGAGACAGCCGCCAAGGTCCCAAGTACATTTTACAGATGCTAATAACAATTACTAGACTTTTCAGGAAAAATTGATTGGTATTTAGCATTTTATTAATTGAATCTCCAAGCTAGCTGTTGTTGTGTAGTGGCTGTCTCTTTGAATTGTGGCAAGGGTGTGTTTGTCTTCTGTTGTCATCTGTTTAACGGGTCTATTGTCGCTGTGTTGTGTGTTTGTGTGTGTCTACTTAGCCGTCCAGCTTAACTTGGTGGTGGTTGTCTAGAAGGTTTTCTTGGTGGTGTTCTCATGGCCCAACCCAGTCTCACAGACAAAACGTTCATATACAACATATGGTGGTGGCAAGAATACACATCTATACCCTCGCACATCTGGTCTCACGAGACTACATGTCAACATATCATGCCATGTTCTGTCACATGCATCCCAGGCATTTCAGTACAGTGATGAATGAGGAAGTAGTTGAGGACCTCTGCTTTAGTACCGTTAGAGATGGTTAAGCTTAGGTCTGGAGGGGGTAAGGTCAAGGTAAGGATCTGGAAGACAGGTTGTTTACATTTTGAACGTAAATTGGGGTTAAAAGTAGATTTCAGTGGATGTTCATGTGACATAGTTTTGGTTATCAAAGTGTCTTGGGAGCTGTAGATCAGTTTTATATGAGCGTTTTGTCTGTCAGATGAGGCTTTGTGGCCTTAATTGATTTTTGGCCAATTATGAAAGGCAATACAGAGAATCCTTCATATGAGTAAGGACTCCAGCGGTGTTGGTTTGCTTGAAGAAAGCATTGGTACATGCTTTGCTGCTAATCTGTGTGTGTTGGGTGCTGGGTGAGCTCTGATAACACCTAACCCAAGCTGTGATGTGAAGGTTGATACCAGCCTGCAGGACCGCTGGGTGTTTTCTCTCTGGCTGTATGAAGTAAACACATATAGACCACTCATCGCCATTTATGGTCTTCTGAATGATAATCGGCACATTTGTTTTTCTTTCCATCAACTCTGTGGATCTGCTATAAGTCTTCCCCTCCACATGCTACTGAACCTACTTACCTCATACACATTATGGATGAGCTGACCTGCTGACGGCCCGACGACCCACCAGACTGATGGTTAAACTACAGCTCGCACGCCTCTGTCCATCCTAACCACACGCCACGCCACGCCACGCCACGCCACGCGTACGCAGGTTTACCGAACAACAGTTGGAGAATGAAAGCACCAACCTGAACAGTGGGATTTCATTTTTAATAGATGATCCCTGAGCCGTCAGAGGATTCCCCCTTTATCGTTTGTTATTGTGCACCGTGTATTCTTAGGTCGACATCCGATAACCAGCGACACCAGAGAGAAAGCTGTGTCCATAAAACCTCTCTTTTGACAGATGTGAGGCAAAAAAAGGGAAAGATTTTCTCAAACTCGTGTCTCTCTGGGAGGTACCTCCAGGAAAGGTGAATCAGTTCATCTGGACACATTGAGAGAAACGTTTCCTCACTCATCTGAGTGACCTGTTCAGTCTCAACTGGCTGCAGGTATCCCCACCCTTATAAATAATACAATGGCATAACGACCGAAACCAATGATCGGTTTCATATGCAAATTACCGTGACCATTAGCTACAGGTACAATGGCCATGTGTACTGTTGGGGAATAGTTACAGTCACAGCATTGTAAGATGGTGACAGATGTACTCTTAGCCCCCCCCCCCCCGGTTCAGGGATGGTTGTTCCCTCTTCACATAGACGGCTTCTTTGACTCCCAGTTCAAACCAGCGCTCCTCCCTATCAAGGATGTGCACATCCTCATCCTTGAAGGAGTGGCCACTGGCCTGTAGATGGGTGTGGACTGTGGAGTCCTGGCCTGGCGTGTTAGCTGTCTTGGGTTGTGCCATCCTCTTGGCCAGCGTCTGTTTGCAACATAATTCAACTCTGGAAGGAGCTGAGACTAAACGGACCCCCAGTTCTCATTCTGAGGGAGTTGCCGCTTCACCAACACTGTTTCAGCAAGGAAACTTTACTTTTTCAAAGTGTTTCTTTACACGTTTCTCAAGGCATGATAAAAACAACAACAACAGTAGGTGAAGCTGGGAAAAACTACAAAATCTACAACTCCCTTTTCATTTGAACGCCTGACATCCAGTCACAGACCTCTGAATATCCAAGTTGTTCTGCAGCTTTCAGTCAAACTTGATTCACAAAACACATGTCGTACATTAAAAATGAAACGCAGTGCACACTTATAACAAGGTAATGATATTGGTTAAAAAAAATGTCTTTTTGATTTTGAGATACTTTATTGATCCCTGTGGGGCAACTACTCTCTGCATTTAACCCATCTTAGCTGTGTGGCTAGGAGCAGTGGGCAGCTGCAGCACCCGGGGAACAACTCCAGGTCGTCTTGCCATGCCTCGGTCAGGGGCACAGACAGGAGTACAAACCCTAACATGCATGTCTTTTTTGACGGTGGGGGAAACCCGAGAACCCGCAGAAAACCCACCGCAGACACAGGGAGAACATGCAAACCCCACACAGAGGACGACCTGGAACCAAGGACCTTCTTGTTGTGAAGCGACAGTGCTAACCACTGCGCCACCGTGCCGCCCTTTTTTCTTCCTTTTTTTTTAAACACAATGCATTCAAAAGAAGAGCTCAGTGGAAGAGCGGCCTCCTAATCTTACAGTTTTTAAATAGTTTAGACACATTTGACTCGCCCTCCCACCCACCGACTTCCAAGCTGTTAAAGTGAGAAATGGTGGTAACAGAGAGAGGAGCTCCACCCTGTACAATAATTCATTTACAGGCGGTAACACACACGCACACGCACACACACACACACACACACACACACACACACACACACACACACACACACACACACAAACCGTGCCCCTCATCCCTTTTAAAACCCCTCTGCAGGATAACGCTTCCATTCCTTGTCTAGTTTTACAGACAGAGCCAGGGTGTCTGGAGAAGACGAGTGGTTTGAGTCTGATAGTAGCAGCCTGCTCCTCATCCCCTGCTTTTTACTGGAGCTCGGCTGCATTCCACACCTGCCACCATGGAGTCGCTCTCTGTCTGTCTGTCTGTCTGTCTATCTGTCTGTCTATCGGCGTTTGTCTTCCACTATATTTATTTTTGCATGTTTACTCAAGACTAACAGACCCCCCCCCCCATAAATTATCCTCCTCTTTTCCCCGTACCCTGCATGCTGACCTAGCATAGCATTTGCATCTTGTTAGTCATGTAATGTTTTGTTACAGTTTAATGTTGATGATTTTTCACCAAACTTTGCATGGATGATACACAATGGTGTCATGACAAACTCACTCACACACACACATACACACACACACACACACACACACACACACACACACACACACACACACACACACACACACACACACACAATGCCCTCCCCCTTGCATTCACCCTCCTCTCTACCTAGCTTATCTGATTTATATGCAAGCAAATTCTCACATGCCCTCAAATGCCTTTGCGCGTGCACACACACACACACACACACACACACACACACACACACACACACACACACACACACACACGTACTCACCCAACCCCCACACACATACACACTCCATAGACATACTCAAGTAAACATACCACAGCCAATCACAAGCGCCACATACAGATACACACATCCATCCATCCATTACCCAAACTGCGTATCCTGATCTCAGGGTCACGGGGATGCTGGAGCCCATCCCAGCATATATGCACACAAACATATACACACACACACACACACACACACACACACGATACCCTCCCCCTTTCATTCAACCTCGACTCTCCCTTCTACTATCTACCTACCTTATCTGATTTATATGCAAGCAAATTCTCACATTCTCTCAAATGCCTTTGTATGTGCACACACACACACACACAACCACACACACAGAAAATCACTTTAGGCTATAAATCTGATTAATGTCCAGCCACCATGTTTACATGCTGCCTTCACCAGAGGCTAAACTGTCACACCATGGCACCATGAATCTCCAGAGACAAAAGACCAGAGCCCAGTACACCTCCTTCCCTTCCAAACACTCTCTCTGCTTTCAGCTGACCACACACACACACAAACCAGAGAAACCACTCTCCCATCTTCAGTAAGCATGACAACACACAGGACGTTAACACCCATCATGACCTCGGCACAAAATCAATACTCACTCCAGGCCCCCATTTAATTAGTACGAGGAATAGCCGCCGAGCGCCACAGTCAATACTAACCTCTGATCTCTCCTCCTTCCCCGCTCCATCCCTCCTGCTGGGCCCTCAGGGTTCTCCGTGGACTCGGCCATAGGGCTCATGAGCCTCGGCGAACTGACCTTTGTGGCGGGGGCGCCGCGGGCCAATCACACGGGGGCGGTGCTGCTCCTGAGGAAGGACAACGTGTACCGGCTGGTGCCGCATCACATCCTGTGGGGAGAGGAGCTGGCATCCTCCTTCGGCTACTCGGTGGCCACCGCCGATCTCAACCGGGACGGGTGAGGGCGAGACGGTTTACCAGATAAAAAGGAAATAGATAGACCGATTCTGTGTTGCCTTTTAAAGTGTTTTTATAATATTTTTTTTTTGGTTATTGTTTTATGTTGTGTAGCTCATAGTCCTCTGTCAAGTCTACTATCTCTTCTCTAGCTCACTAAAACAAGGCCTTGGTCCTGCCTCCGATTTTATATACAAGTTCAAAAGTCTTTATATTGATATATTATTATCCGTGTTGGGAGGGTTACTTTTAAAATGTATTCCGCTACAGATTACAGAATACATGTCATGAAATGTAATTTGTAACATATTCTGTTAGATTACTCAATGTGAGTAACGTATTCTAAATACTTAGGATTACTTTAATATTTTCTTACATTTTGTGTAACAGTATATGTAGCGTTCACACAATACTACTTACTTGAGTAGACTATTCTGTTTCTTCTATTGTATCAACTGGCTGAATGCATTTGGGTCACCTTAAATATATATTAACAAGGGCTAGAAGAGTATGTAAACACAAAAGATCTATGATTTTTTATCTGGTAAAAAAAGAAAGAGAAAAGAGAACTTTTCCGTGTCCTTTTCTTTATTTCCATAGCTGTTAGAATGAAAAACCTTAGACAAAGATGAAAATATAGCATACTGTTTTACTGACTTTCCTGTTGAACTAACATTTAGGTATCACTTTCACTGCATTTTGTGTCACAATCCTCTTAAAATAAGAATGGCGCCAAAGAAAAAAATTTAAGTAATCCATTAATTTCAAGAATGTAACTGTATTCTGAATACCATAAATTTAAATTGTAACGGTATTTGAATACAGTTACTCATATTTTGTATTCCAAATACGTAACGCCATTACATGTGTCCTGTTACTCCCCAACACTGATTACAAGTTAGAATGATGTTTCATATTTATAGGGAAATTGAAATGTACAGTATAAAATGGACTCAAATGCAAGAGGCAAGAGCGAAGGGTAGTTTAGGTAAGGTAAGCTGTCATGCAGCAACTCGCTGAGTGAGCTGCGATGTTGGCTCCAGACAGCAGAGAATTTGGATCAACAAATGAATGGAAAGTGAATGCAAGGAGAATGAAAAAATCCAAATAAAGCATGACCACTTCCCCCCCCCCTTTTTTTTTTGTCCCAGTTGTACTTGGCCAATAACTCCACTCTTCCGAGCTGTCCCGTTCGCTGCTCCACCCTCTCTGCTGATCCGCGGAGGGCTGCAGACTACCACATGCCTCCTCCGATACATGTGGAGTCGCCAGCCGCTTCTTTTCACCTGACAGTGAGGAGTTTCGCCAGGGGGACGTAACGTGGGAGGATCACGCTATTTCCCCCAGTACCCCCTCCCCCCCGATCAGGCGCCCTGACCAACCAGAGGAGGCGCTAGTGCAGCGACCAGGACACATACCCACATCTGGCTTCCCACCCGCAGACACGGCCAATTGTGTCTGTAGGGACACCCGATGAAGCTGGAGGTAACATGGGGATTCGAACCGGCGATACCCATGTTGGTAGGCAATGGAATAGACTGCCACGCCACCCGGACGCCCCCACATGACCACTTTTTTTGACAGGACGAACAGCCTTTAAAGTTGAATTTACATTCGTCTGCCGCTTACACCTGCCCTGAGTTTCTATACACTGTACAGTACAGTATATAGTACACTGTTTTTTCATTCTCATCTCTTCTCTTTCTTCTCATCTCTTTTCTTTTCTTCTTCAGATGGACAGATCTGATAGTGGGAGCTCCTAACTTCTTTGACCGGAAGGCGGAGATCGGCGGGGCGGTGTACGTCTATCTGAACCCCTTTGGTCATTGGGACGACCAGGCCCGACCCATTCGTCTGAACGGGACGTACGACTCCATGTTTGGGATGACGGTCAGCAGCATCGGAGACCTGGACCAAGACGGATACGGAGGTGAGAGAGACAAAAACCCCAACAACCCTGTGTTCCTTTATGCTTGCTCAATAATCCAGGTAAGAAAATCAAAGAAAGTTGAATCAGTTCATCTGGATACAACGTTTATTGAGAGAAACGTTTCATCACTCATCTAAGTGACCTCTTCAGTCTCACCGGACTGCAGGTGTCCCCACCCTTATAAACAATACAGGGGCATAACGACCGAAACCAATGACCAGGTTCATGTGCAGATTACTGTGACCATTAACTAGAGTTACAATGGTCATGTGTGCTATTCACAGAGGATTTGGGAATGGTTGCAATCACAGCGTTGTAAGATGGGGGACCCGACCTGCTGTGGAGCAATTTCTGGTCCACCCCAAGGATCCAGCCCCCTGGCACAAACAGAGCAATATAGTGTATACTGTTAAGTGCCAGGAGGATTGCCGTGACTTGTACATTGGGGAAACTAAACAGCTGCTGGCCAAGAGGATGGCACAACACAGGACAGCTAACACGCCAGGCCAGGACTCCACAGTCTACACCCATCTACAGGCCAGTGGCCACTCCTTCAAGGATGAGGATGTGCACATCTTTGATAGGGAGGAATGCTGTGTGTGAGGAGGGAACAACCATCCCTGAATCAAGGGGGGAGGGGGCTTAAGAGTACATCTGTCACCATCTTACAGTGCTGTGACTGCAACTATTCCCCAATCGTCTGTGAACAGTACACATGGCCATTGTAACTAGTTAATGGTCACGGCAATTTGCATATGAAACCGATCATTGGTTTCGGTCGTTATACCACTGTATTGTTTATAAGGGCGGGGATACCTGCAGTCAGTTGAGACTGAAGAGGTCACTTAGATGAGTGATGAAATGTATCTGTCAGTAAATGTTGTGTCCAGATGAACTGATTCAATTTTCTTTGCACCCCGTGTTCCCTTTGCCTTTCGTCTGTTTGGCTTTTTGTACTTTCTGATTTAAACTGCATTTAACTTTGAGCTTGGATTAGTGTGAAAAGTTTCACCCAGGTTGGAAAGAACTTACACAGACAGAAGTGGATTGCATCTGATTTAAAAAAGCACTTTTGAGGATTTAGAATTGAAACCAGAATCGGAAACAAAATCCATTTCATTTGCCAAATAACATCCATAATATCAGCAGTCTGCTGTTCTGTATATTAGAAATTTAGTTTTCTACAATTGTATGATTTTTTCATTAATATGTAAGTTGATGTCTCCAGCTGACCGAACTCCACCAACACATTAATATAAAAAACAAGAAAGTAATGTTAGATTTAGGACACATTTTCCCATCGGTATGAATGGTTGTGGGAGTGATTGTGTGTACGGAGACCCTGAGGTGATGGGTGGATGGAGAGGTGGATGTCATGGATTTTACATTTCCCATTCATCTACGTCTATCCAAACTCTACGACCAGCATCTGTCTTGCTCTGACAATTCGTGTCTAATTCTAATATCCATCTTCTGAATGTTATCTAGATATTGCTGTTGGAGCACCTTTTGACGGAGATGGTAAAGTCTTCATCTACAGGGGCGTAGAGTCAGGCATTGAGACAAAGCCGGCACAGGTGAGTCTTCCTGTTTCATCACCAAACACTTCCTGTATGATCATTCTAGAAACAGGGAACACAGGAAAGTTGTCAGAGCGCTGTGATCCTGACTATTGAATTCTTTGTTTAAACCAATCCAATCACTTTGAATCTAATCTAATCTAATTAGTATATAGTATAGTTGAATGTAGTCTACACTAATCTGTTAAAAATTAATCTAATATAATGTAATGTTTAATTTGATCTAACCTAATCTAATATAGTCGACTGTAGTCTACAGTTGTTCATATATTTAAATATTTAAATATATATATATATATATTATAATTCCATTATAATTCTGTTATCCTCTGTTGTATTCTGTAAATTGTGTAAACAACATCTATTGCACGTTGTCCGTCTTGGGAGAGAGATCCCTCCTCTGTTGTTCTCCCTGAGGTTTCTTCCTGTTTTTTTTCTCCCTGTTAAAGGTTTTTTTAGGGGGTTGTTCCTTATCCGATATGAGAGTCTAAGGACAGGATGTTGTGTTGCTGTAAAGCCCTTTGAGACAAATTTGTAATCTGTGATAATGGGCTATACAAATAAAATTGACTTGATTTACAGTAATATCTAATCTAACATGTTATAGTCTAACCTGTTAAAACTTAATCTAATCTAATCTAATTTGTCATTACATAATAAAGAGAAACCACCGATCCCTGTGTTGGTAGGCAACAAAATAGACCACCACGCTACCCAGACAGTGATATCTGCCTTTTAACATGTGACACAGATAATGTGCAATCGGGAGAAATAGCAAGTGGGACGGAAGGAAGGACGGGAGGTAGAAACAATGTCCAAACTGATAAACTAATTGACTGACTAACTGAATGAGTGAATGAATGAATGATTAACTTCCATCTAACACGGTAATACCTGGTAACGAGTCTCTTCACCTCTTACAGGTTCTAGATGGTCGTGACTTTGACGTGAGGCGTTTTGGTTACTCCATCTCAGGCGGACTGGATATCGATAAGAACCATTACCCGGACCTGGCCGTGGGCTCTCTGAATGACTCAGTGGTTCTGTTCAGGTGAGGGGAAACACCAAACATATTCAGATGTATTTGGACATGACCCCTTTTTAGAATGGGCCAGTCATTTTGGGATTTTCACAGCAAAAAAAGGAACAAAATGTTTGCCTTTAAGGAATTATATTACATTGTTTTTCCATTACAAACACAAGAAGAAGACACTTAATCTGACACGTTTATTACAGAAATAATTTGTTCTGACAAAATCACTGTCACTGTCATGTACATTGTGTGGATCTGACAATCTATCACAGATCTTCCCGCTAGCAGGACAGTTGTTACTGAGGTTGTACCTCCAACAGGAGGGTCCAGGTTCAATTTCTTCACCTGTGAAAAGTGTCTCTAAGCAAGATGTTTCACCCAGTATGCCATAGGAGCACTGCACTAGCTTGTCAACCCACAAAAGAGGAGAAGAGTGTTTATTTGGGTTACAGCTACACACTGAACACACACACACACACACACACACACACACACACACACACACACACACACACACATATGCAGGGAGTGGTTGCTGAAGAAATGTTACTTCTGCATTTTCCTACTCCTGCTGTCCCTGGAGGAGGGACAGCAGGAGTAGTGGGCAGCCTTTTCCTTCACCACCCGAGGACCAATTCCAGATGGACATCCATGTTGTGGCCAGGGATGGGACAGGAGAGCATTCTGGGTGTTTTTATTGTTTTGTTTTTTTTTTTATGTTGGGAGGTAACCCATGTGAGCATGGGGAGAACATGAACATGCAGAATACACACAGACAGCCACTACAAACCACCAGACCTGGGGAGAACATGCAACTCCCCCAGTGACAACCTCGCTCTTGGAAGATTGGTTGGAATACCAGTGTGGTTATACAGTAGATCCCAGTTTCCCAACCCAGTTCTCATAGACCCTCTGCCCTGTGGATTTTTGTTGTAATCCTGCATGAGTGGATCTGCTTCTGGCTACTCCATCAGTCAGCACTGAAATGTGTCAGATTTGGCACACCTGACATAATTAGGTGCTGCAATATGGATTAGTTGAGTAACTGCGAGGAAGTCTGAGAGGACTGGGTTAGGAAACGCTGTTCTTGACTATATGTCTTTCTCATGATGTCATGCTAACATTTGTGGTTTAACTTCTATGATTATTTCTAACTCCTCAGTCGTTGTGTTTCCATTGTGTCCTCCAGGTCTCGTCCAGTCATCCAGATCATCAGGCACATTACGGTTGAACCTCATTACATCGACCTGGAGCAGTCCAACTGCAAGGGCAGAGACGGAGTTTGGTAAGGAATCATGACAATGGGACATCTGAACCAAACTAGAACATAACAAACATTAATTTAAAAAAAAATCTTAAAAAACAATATTCAGTATGTGAATTTATATTTTCTTAGTGCAATATGTTGCCTCTCAGTGCACCAACTATAGCAGAGTACAGCTGCACACACATATATTACAATCTTCACTTCCTCTTCTTGGTCTCCAAAGTCATCCTACAGACCACCTATCTGCCTAGCTACGTTCTCCCCTGTCATCACCTTGCAGTTTCCAATCCCTTTTAGATCACGCCTTCTACATACATACACACATGTCTTTCTCTGCACAGAGAAAAGGAAGTGAAGATTGTAATATATGTGTGCAGCTGTACTCTACTATAGTTTGGTGCACTGAGAAGCAACATATTGCACTAAGAAAATATATATTCAGTATGTGAATTTATATTTTCTTGAATATTGATGACTATCAGAAATTGTGCTTACATATGCAAAAATACTATGTTTAAGAATCCAGCCGACGTTCATCACATTCACCTGTTTGGTAAAGTATTATATCAAAGAAATCAGAAACACTTTTCATTTCATTTCATGCACTTGCGCACATGAAATGAAACGAAACATCATTTCCCCCAGCCCACAGCAGTGCAACACAAAACAAAAACACATCCAAACTACAAGAACACATATCCAAACTAACACATATATCTAAACTAAACCAAATAAATCACTGTCCAGGAGAGCGAACGCCAGCCAGGATGACTGTAAGAACTGCTCGTCTGCATGGGCTACCAGTTAGCTTGGCCTGCACCGCTTCCGCTTCCTGTCAGACCGCCCTCAGTGTTTCCTCTTCGGGCGCAGCTTCAGTCAGGGCCGTGGTTCTTGGGCCCACAGGACGCAGCAGACCAAGCTCCCTCGGCCAATCCAATGCCAGCTTTCCCAGCCAGGCACCCTCGACACACCTCCCCGAACTCCACACAACAACACTAAAAACTCAGTCAAGGCTAGGCAAGGCTGCTGCCAGACCGCCCTCAGTGTTATCAGAACTGCCGGTCTGCATGGGCTAGCAGTTAGCTTAGCCTGTCCCACCTCCATGTCCTGTCAGACCGCCCTCGGTGTTACCTCTTCAGGCACAGCTCCAGGCAGGGCCATGGTCCCTGGGCCCACCGGATGCAGCAGACCAAGCTCTCCGAGTCGATCTAGCGCCAGCTCTCCCAGCCATCAGATGAAGACAAACGTAGATGCAGACGTGGAAAAAGACACTGCATGGACGGTACTGGGTGAGGTCGCGGCAAACATGAATTTTCGCCGCCATCTTCCCACACTGGAAGCGGGAAAATTAAGTTTTGAAAGCAAAACTAGTTTTGAAATAATACTCCTTCAAATATTTCAGACCTCATTTTGCGAGAAATTGTAGGTAATAGCCTCTCATTATTCTTAATTTAGGAAACAAAATTGTGTATCATGATATGACAATATCTGAATTTCATCCAGATACCTTTTAAACTGAAAGACAATAAATCATATTAAATCACTGCCTGGCCCTAAAAAACGTCTACCCTTGCTTTCAAATTAGCTCATTAAATATGTGTCTTAGGTACAAACATTTTTGATAATATTATATTTTCTTAGTCTTTCTCTACTTTACCATGTTATATTCATGTTCTTGCCTCTTTACACTGGGTATCTCAACAAGACTATTTCCAAATAGGTGCACATTCACCTGGAGTTCAACAAACTTGCACTTGTGCCATAATCTTAAACCATCTTGTTAAATATATTGTATCACTGTAATTTGATATATTGATGCTTTTGAGCTAAATGTAAAAGCTGGTGAATATTATCTCTTCCTTTGTTTTTTTAGTGTGGAGGTAAAGGCCTGCTTCTCCTTCACTGCCCATCCAGCACACGACTCCCTCCACCTCAGTAAGTCACAACCACCTCCGTCCCTCCCTCCGATTGGCTTTACAAACACTCCACTTATTTCTATTTATACCAGATCACCTCATCTACAGCGGTAACGTTAGCTTTTACTATAGTAAAACCACAGCTCCCTCAGACGGGGTTAAAATACACACACTGTCCCTGATGTGCTCCCTAATTGCAGTATACTTAGTCCCCCTGTGTCTTCTGACATTTCACTCCTTATTTCCTCTCCCTCCATCTCGCCTCATCTGCCTCTTTCATCTCTTTCTCCCCCTTTCCATTGCTTTCCATATTTTCTATATTCTTAGTATGCTATCTTCTTCTTTTGCATTGCTTGTTATATTTTTCTTTTTTTTCTCTTTTTTACAGAAAGGAATTAAGTATTTGCTTTTATTAATTGCTATACATTTATTATCATTATTATTATTATTATTATTGTTATTATTTGTATTATTGTCCTCTAAATCAGCAAATCATATGAAGTGTTTTCCACACCCAAAAATGTCACTAAATCAAGCTGACTAGATTTTCTGCCCGTCACTATTTAATCTGGTAACACGAAGTAAATTTTCAACTTTTACCGTTCTATAGTCTATTGGCAGTGGAATGAAACAGATGATCAACAATATGTATATATAGTTTTTACATGATCCAGAAAATATGCTTTGAGTGGGAATCTACATGCTGTAGTAGATCATGAACTGATGAAGAATATTTTTCCTCATAATCTGCTCACGGTGGCATGGTGGGTGTCACGATGGTGCAGTGGTTAGCGCGGTTGCCTCACAGCAAGAAGGTCCTGGGTTCAAACCCCGGGGTTGTCCAACCTTGGGAGTCATCCCAGGTCATCCTCTGTGTGGAATTTGCATGTTCTTCCCATGTCTGCGTGAGTTTCTTCCGGGTGCTGTGGTTTCCCCCAACCATCCAAAGACATGTAGGTCATGTAGGTGTGTGTGTGTGTGTGTGTGTGTGTGTGTGTGTGTGTGTGTGTGTGTGTGTGTGTGTGTGTGTGTGTGTGTGTGTGTGTGTGTGGGCCCTGTGATGGTCTGGCGGCCTGTTCAGGGTGTCTCCCCGCCTGCCGTCCAGTGACTGCTGGGATAGGCTTCGGCATCCCGTGACCCCAATTAGGATAAGTGGCTTGGATAATGGATGGATGGACTACATACACTCACTGGCCACTTTATTAGGTACACCTTGCTAGTACCGGGTTGGACCCCCTTTTGCCTTCAGAACTGCCTTAATCCTTCGTGGCATAGATTCAACAAGGTACTGGAAACATTCCTCAGAGAGTTTGGTCCATATTGACATGATAGCATCACGCAGTTGCTGCAGATTTGTCAGCTGCACATCCATGATGCGAATCTCCCGGTCCACCACATCCCAAAGGTGCTCTATTGGATTGAGATCTGGTGACTGTGGAGGCCATTTGAGTACAGTGAACTCATTGTCATGTTCAAGAAACCAGTCTGAGATGATTCGAGCTTTATGACATGGCGCGTTATCCTGCTGGAAGTAGCCATCAGAAGATGGGAACACTGTGGTCATAAAGGGATGGACATGGTCAGCAACAATACTCAGGTAGGCTGTGGCGTTGACACGATGCTCAATTGGTACTAAGGGGCCCAAAGTGTGCCAAGAAAATATCCCCCACACCATTACACCACCACCACCAGCCTGAATCATTGATACAAGGCAGGATGGATCCATGCTTTCATGTTGTTGACGTCAAATTCTGACCCTACCATCCGAATGTCGCAGCAGAAATCGAGACTCATCAGACCAGGCAACGTTTTTCCAATCTTCTATTGTCCAATTTTGGTGAGCCTGTGCGAATTGTAGCCTCAGTTTCCTGTTCTTAGCTGACAGGAGTGGCACCCGGTGTGGTCTTCTGCTGCTGTAGCCCATCTGACTCAAGGTTCGACGTGTTGTGCGTTCAGAGATGCTCTTCTGCATACCTCGGTTGTAATGAGTGGTTATTTGAGTTACTGTTGCCTTTCTATCAGCTCGAACCAGTCTGGCCATTCCCCTGTGACCTCTGGCATCAACAAGGCATTTTCACCCACAGACCTGCCGCTCACTGGATATTTTCTCTTTTTCGGACCATTCTCTGTAAACCCTAGAGATGGTTGTGCGTGAAAATCCCAGTAGATCAGCAGTTTCTGAAATACTCAGACCAGCCCGTCTGGCACCAACAACCATGCCACGTTCAAAGTCACTTAAATCACCTTTCTTCCCCATTCTGATGCTCGGTTTGAACTGCAGCAGATCGTCTTGACCATGTCTACATGCCTAAATGCATTGAGTTGCTGCCATGTGATTGGCTGATTAGAAATTTGCGTTAACGAGCAGTTGGACAGGTGTGCCTAATAAATGGCCGGTGAATGTATATGCCCATATTACACTTAAATTGTGTACTTGATATACCTGTGGGTACATATATGTTGTGGTTACTGCCATTTGCACACCATTCACCTCCCGTTACAATATCTACCAAGACCGTTATATATGTGTATGCTGTTTATTTTTTTTGTATTTAATGTGTGTATTCTACATCTATAATTCACCTGTGTACTCTTATGCTACTGTGACATCTGAATTTCCTCAGAGAATTATAAAATGTCATCTTATATTATCTTGTCTTATATAATCTTATACCATGCTGACAGAGAACACTGGTCTCTAATTGGCTGGAGGGTGTAGGTTAAAACCATATAATAACAGTTCGGCTCAAGTTTAATCACCATTCCAAATTCATACTGTGACCATCCATCCATCCCTTATCCGAACCACTTATCCTACCCTCAGGGTCACGGGGATGCTGGAGCCTATCCCAGCAGTCATTGGGCGGCAGGCGGGGAGACACCCTGGACAGGCCGCCAGACCATCACAGGGCCGACATACACACACATTCTTACCTAGAGGCAATTTAGTATGGCTGAATCATCTATATGTCTGTGGACTGTGGGAGGAAACCGGAGCACCTGGAGGAAACCCACACAGACACGGGGAGAACATGCAAACTCCACACAGATGATGACCCAGGACGACCCCCAAGGTTGGACTACCCCGGGGCTTGAACCCAGGACCTTCTTGCTGTGAGGCGACCACGCTAACCACTGCGCCACCGTGCTGCCCATACCGTAACCATAGCAACACATTGAATCAGTAGCAAACCCAGTAAACATTCAAAGCTTTAGCTTAGCAGCAAACTTTTGTTTCATAACATTTTAATTCTGAGTCCAAACCGTTCAACAAAAAAAAAGTGAATGCTTTTAGTTTAAATCTTTTAAGTGGTCATGGTATAAGCAGGATAATCCACAACGAGGTGTGTGTGTTAAAGGGTTTTATCCTACTCCGCCGAGGCAACCGCTCAATGCGAAGGGTGGTTGCCCCCGAATCGTGCTGTTGTAATCCTTTAATGCACATCTTATTGTGACTTATCCCTTACTTAACCTGCCTCCCCACTTCAGCCCTCATAGTTCACTTTGAAGCTGATACCAAGCGCAGGAAGTTGGGCCTGCCCCACCGCGTTAACTTCCTGGGTCGGAGTTCGTTGGAGCCGGAGTACACGCAGACGGAGGAAGTCGAGCTGCATGGCCAGCACCACCCAGCGTGTACCAGCGCCATCTTCCAGCTGAAGGTGAGCAGAGCTCTGCCATTTAAAACTGTCATTAAATAACACTAACGTGTTAAAAAAACAGTGTAGCCTTTAGCTGATGTACATCCAAATATTTTTTTTCCAAGAATGGGCAATGACTTTATTTATACATATAGTATTCATAGAGTATTCAGTATTTGTATACTACGTATACATTACTATTAATATAGTTATACTTTTATAAATTCAGTATTATGGCTCATTGTGTATATACTTAACTCATTTGTCCCTGATGGTTTTCTTTGCTATTGAAAGCTTTGGCTACCTCGTTTTTTTTTTTTACTTCTTGTTTGTCTGCTTGTAAATCTGCACCAAATCCACCAAGTCAAATTCCTTGTATATTACAAAAGTACTTGGCAAAATAAATGTGATCTGATTCTGAAAAACGTTTCCCTGTTGTAATGAGTTTGAATACATACAAGCAAAGTTAAAAAATTTGATTTTTGAGTTTTTGATGTACCCTTATGAAAAATTATGGTGTACTTTAAGTATATCTTTTAACGTACACTAATTCTGGGGAATTAAAAGTGTACTTCAGCTAATTTTCAAAGTATAAAAAATCTTAAGTCGAATTTTTATTTAAAGTACAAGCATCGGGTAAGTACAACAAAAGCAAAATAAAAGCAAATTTGCTTACTTTTAGTTAGAGGTATACTACAGGTGCGCTGAAGTAAGCTTCCTTTTTCTAAGGGTAGAATAGGAGGAAAGAGATGCAGTCATGGTAGAATCACAACACATTGGGCTGATACGGAAATTCACACGGGGCTCATGTACTGTCCAAGTGACGCCACCAGATATACAGGATGGAGGATTCATCGACTCTTGCTCCCTCAGTATTTCCAGATACTACTGACTGACGTTCTGAGTCCATATTCTTTATCATTATCTTTAATACAGGAAAATATCCGTGACAAACTGCGACCCATCTCTCTGGCCATCACCCACACCATCAAGCCTGTGGCGCCGCGCAGACATTCAGGCGCCAAACGTCTGGAGAAATTGGCACCCATGCTGAACATCTCCCCATCCAACACGCTGCATTCTGAGGTCAGTAACAACAATCCCAACACAGCGTTTAGTGGGAGAACCACTAAACGTTGCATCCAGATGAACTGATTCAACTTTCTGGGATTTCCTTACCTGGATTATTGAGCATGAATCAAGTCAACAACAACAAAAAAACCACAAAAACTACATGGAAGGATTTGGATAAATTCATTTGGCTGTCAAGCATCTGCTAACATGTTAGTAGCTATATGTCTTTCCTCCTTTTGAAATGCTGAAATAACTCAAATGCAAATCAGGCACTTTTTCTATTAGGTGGTTTTAAGCAATTGAATATTCTCCCTGAGAGGTTGTTAGAAATATTCAAGAGTAAAATGGAGACAGGTCAACAAGCATTACTTGACGTTTGAGGGAATGATGACCTTGATTTCTGATGCATTCTTATTGACTCACCAACCTGTCTCCCTCTTCTTCTTTGTGATGTTCAAGAGTTTTTTTGATATTTGGACATTTCCATCAAACTTCTTTCATTCACAACTAAAAAAAAAAGATTACTGGACACACAGAAGCTGTCTCATGAAGTCTTAACCTTGAACTTTGACCTCCCTTGGGGAGGGGCCATGCATAGGTCATTATCTCTAGTGAAATAACAGACTACATTTACAATCAACGCGACTTCCTTCATGACAGCTGGGATGCTTGTCGACCTTGTCAAACCTTTGGAATCGATTAGATGTTTATAGGAATGCAGAAACTATTTAGGGAGGAAGAAACAATTTCAGCTGATGGACAGTGGCGGTTCTAGGCCATTTCAAATGGGGGGGCCAGGCTGGGGCCACATGCAATTTTGGGCGTACTAAATATATTAAGCACAACTGTTACATACCACCACCACCCCCATAGGTTTGGTTCTCCAAAAGACCAACAATATACATATAACAATAAACACATGAATGCTCATTCAGTGTTAATGTACATTTTATTTATCACTGCCCATGAATTACAGTTTCGCCTCTCTGGTAATAAATGTGGGATGAAAATGTAAAAAAGTTTGTATAGTTGACTAGGTTTTGAAATCATGAACATGGCTGATCTGCTGTAAAGGAGTAATGTTACCAGAGACAGACTTTCGTATCACTGCTCACGCCCAGTCGGTCTCAGTCAGCACCAAAATCCAGTTGGTCCGTCATCTAAATGGTTCGACTATACAACATGATTTATTTTCTGGTTCCACATTTATTATTTTTTTTCTGCCTTATGAAAATATTCACCACAGTTAGGGGGGCCAGAGGGGGTCCAGGCTTAATATTACAGGGGCACTTGCCCCCCATTAGAACCGCCACTGCTGATGGATGAAGAGATGTGAAACAAATCAGGAGACTCAGACTCCATCAGTTAAATCCAGGTAAACGTTACCCAGCTGATTAGGGTTTTTGCAAACCTGCTCATCATAGTTTGAGAGGATTACCGCACGTGTATCATATGAATTGTAAAATAAATGTCATCTTGCATGTCAATGTTGATAAGAACATAAGACCACAGACCCTTAAAAAGATTAATCTCCTCTTTCCCAGTTCACACCTACTGGCGGCATTCATGCTTTAACATGTCGATACTGCAGTTTTTGCAGATGTGTTTCTGCTCATTAATTTTATTTATATATACTATGTCCTATTAAACCGGCTGCCTGCTTTATTACTCAATGATATTGCCAGAATTAGTTTGTAGATGGCTTCAGTGGCTTCATCTGTGTGTCTGCATCTCTCGCTGTCTGTCTCTGTGTGTCTCTCTCTCTCTCTTTGTCTGTCTTTCTGTCTTTCTGTGTCTCTCTGTCTGTCTGTCTGTCTCTCTCACTGGTTGGTTGTACACCTATCCTGTCCTAAGGCAATTTGGATTTGGGGGTTGAGGGGTTTCAATGCTTTTTTACTCAATTTGTTATAATGAAAATCTTTAGAAGTTCAATTCTCTCTCTCTCTCTCTCTCTCTCTCTCTGTCTCTCTCGAAGGTAAACTTCCTTCGGGAGGGGTGTGGTGATGACAAGATCTGCCAGAGCAACCTGAAGCTGAGTTACCAGTTTGGAATGAGATCTCTGGACTCGGAGGTCTTCACCCCGCTGCCAAGGTTAGTACCTGTCTGACCTGCTTTATGAGGGGGCGGGGCTATAACCTGTTGTCTGTAACATGGTCGCTTAGGAATCAAGTCCTCACAAGACCCATAAAAGGTCCTGGGTTCAAACCCCGGGGTTGTCCAACCTTGGGGGTCATCCCCGGTCGTCCTCTGTGTGGAGTTTGCATGTTCTCTCCATGTCTGCGGTGGGTTTCCTCCGGGTGCTCCGGTTTCCCCCACCATCAAAAAAGACATGCGTGTTAGGGTTAATGCTCCTGTCTGTGCCCCTGACCGAGGCATGGCGAGACGGACCGGAGTTGGTCCCCAGGTGCTGCACGGCGGCTGCCCACTGCTCCTAGCCACACAGCTAGGATGGGTTAAATGCAGAGTGTAATTTCCCTACCGGGATCAATAAAGTATCGTAACGTCCAAAAAACAAAAAAAATCCCAATAAAATGTGTGGTTTGTGTATGTATGCATGTATTTGAAAGTGTTTTGAGGAAATGCTGCTTGGTGCAAAGTGGAAAACGCTTATAGTGATGACATCTATCCAAGACAAATTTGATCACTTTAATCAAAAGTGTTTTTATCGAAATTACCATCTAACTGACACATATACTTTTATAAATTAAGCATAATGTAATGAAACGGACAACTTCTCTGTTTTACTGGCTTTTATTGGCTGAAAGACAGCAGCCTACTGTCGGCTATTTTACTGTGACAAAATATTAGCTGTTTCAAAAAGGACTTTAAAGATAGACTGTCGGTTACAGTAACATGGCTTAGGCCCGGAAGAATTGAATCAGTTCATCTGGACACAACGTTTATTAACAGATACTATGTTTCATCACTCCTCTAAGTGACCTCTTCGGTCTCAACTGACTGCAGGTATCCCCACCCTTATAAACAATACAGTGGCATAACGACTGAAACCAGCCATCAGTTTCATATGCAAATTACCCTATTAACTAGAGTGTAGTGTTGTGCCATCCACTTCGCTTTACAACGCTGTGATTGCAAACATTCCCAAATCCTCTGTGAATAGTACACATGGCCATTGAAACTCTAGTTAATGGTCACACCCATATTTGTATATGACACTTGTGGTTGGTTTCGGTCTGAGACTGAAGAGGTCACTTCGATGATGATGAAACATATCTGTCAGTAAAAGTTGTGTCCAGAACTGACTCACCTGTCTGTGGTTTCCTTACCTTACAGGAGGCCGAGGCCTGAAAGTGAAAGAAAGCCTGTGAGGCTATCTGGTGATTTCAGAGGTGGCATCTTAAAAAAATCGTTTTAACGTTATATTTCCTGAATAACCTTGGATTTAAAATCTTACTGTTTTTTGGGGGGGGGGGGTTTGTATTCCTGTATCTGAAAGACCCAGAATGATTTCTGGAAGTGGACCGTTTAACGACAGTGACCAGATTATTTAATGAACAGCGTTATTTATTTCAATATTCTCTGTGTCGCTTCTAATATTAAAACGTTTTGTTTGCGTCTTTATAATTTTTTCTTTGTCTTATTAATCAAAACAGAGTAGCTGTGATTATTTCAAAACTGAGTTGCCTTACATCCACCATAAGAAAAAAAGACTTGAAATCAGAATACAAGACCTATCAGCTTTTTTTTTCTGTTTGAGTCCCAAAGGCGACAGATTCACAGTCCTCAGATCAGAGAGACATTTATCTACAGACATCATCTGTTGGGCAGATCTTTTCCTTTTGTCTGTTTTCTTCTTTCTATCATGACCTTCTTTTTATCGGTGCACTTTCACTTCATGTAAAGCGCATTGAGTTTTACATTGCGTCACATTTTGAAGTACGAATTGTGATACGTTATATGAATAAAGTTTGATTGATTGATTTGCCGCTCTCTGATTGGTCTTTGTGTAGAGACGAGGAGAACGTGCCAGTGATCCACCTGTTGGACCAGCGCTTTTTTGCGCTGCAGATCACCGTCACCAACAAACCCTCAAACCCACTGTACCCTGAGGATGGAGACGACGCCCATGCCGCCCAGCTGATCATCTCCCTCCCTGAGATGCTGCCCTACGCTGCCTCCAGACACCCGGAACAGGTAACACACTCATGCTTTCATCCACCCATTCATTGTCTATACTCGCTTTTGATTCAGGGTCACAGCTGGGTTGCAGCCTTTCCCGGCATGCATTGGATCAGAAGGCAGATACACACTGGACAGGTCACTAGTCTATCACAGGACACTTTTACTCATTTAACAGATGCTTTAATCCAAAGAGATTTACAAGAGATTCAGAAATAAGCAGATAAAGTCAAGTGTTACCAACTGACATAGAGCAATACATAATAATCACATTGTAGTAGCACTATATGAAGTACTAATAGTACATTTGCTACATAGTAATCATTTCATAGAAGTACTATATGAAGTAGTAATAGTAGTAGTACATTTGCTACATAATAATCACATCATAGGAGTACTATATGAAGCAGTAGTAGTAGTACATTTGCCACATAGTAATTACATCATATTTGTGCTCTATAAAGTAGTAGTAGTACATTTGCTACACAGTAATCACATCATGGTAGTACTATATAAAGTATTAGTTGTATGTTTGCTACATAGTAATCATATAGTAGTACTATGTGAAGTAGCAGTAGTACATTTGCTACATAGTAATCAAATCATAGTAGTACTATATGACGTGGTAATGGAAAATTTGCTACATAGTATCTATCACATCCTGGTCTACGGTGTCATGTCAGAGTGTTTAGTGCAGGTGCGTCTTAGATCATCAAGAGGCGGCGAAAGGAAAAAATAAACTAAAAGAGTGAAATTCCTTCTGATGTTCTCTTGTGATGGTGTTTTTCTGACCTCGTGTCTTCAGATGCGGTGCGAGGCCATCCCGAACGGCTCTGGGGCCGAGTGCGATTTGGGAAATCCTCTCAAACAAGGTGCTGAGGTGAGACTCGTACCCGACACACACATTTAAACCCCTCCAATCACAACGTCACAATCACTGTCGGTTTTATCTGCCGAGGATATTCTCATAATGGAAGACTTTGACTCGACGAGTTGCTCAGTGCGACTCTTAGACGTGTCACAACATTTTAAAAAGTATACATTTTGTGTTGTCTATAAATGAGCACGTATACAAATGGGTGGAGGCGCCAGAGGACGTCAACTAGTGTTGGTGTGGAAGGGATGGCTTACAAAAGCATAAAGTATGCTACTTTTGTGTTTAAGAGGTAATATGACAACCTAAAATAGCCTTTCATTTTTAATTTTTAACGGATAAATTCACCTTTTTATTCGCGGCATGTAAAAGATATTTGATTCATCTGTTGGTTAATACAAACACTGTGTGGTTTATTACAGCATTGTACCTGCACCGCATCTCCACCAGTCAGTTTCTGTTGTGGCATTTTGTCTTTGTGGTGAAAAGTTGTTTAAAGCAACAAAGACGTGAGAACTGTTGAGTTTTGCCAATGAGGATGTTTTATTCTCATGTCAGTTGTGTGCGTTGGACTGTTTTTATTTTATTTATTTATTGGTTTATTTCAGTTGACATTCACCATCTTTCTGAGTACGTCTGCGATCACCATTGAAACTTCTGAAGTGGTTGTAGATCTCTTGTTGTCAACGTAAGTCTCTCACACACACACACAATGGTAAAGAAGTCAAAATGACACAGTGGTCTTGCTTTTTTTGAATCAACACATGGGTCAGTTTTAAATTATTTTGCACCGTGCTTCTTTTCCTGGTGTGGTGACCGCTGTGTTAACTCATTGTGTTTTCAGTATCAGTGAGCAGCCTGACCTGGCCTCCATCAGGGCAGTTGCTAAAGTGGTGATCGAGCTGCCCCTGTCTGTCAGCGCGTGAGTACCGCTGCCGACACCACCTCCTGCCGACAGGCTTTCACCTTTGTCCGTTCATTCAGTCTGTACAGGTTCAACATAATCGTGAGTCAGAAGTTATGTTGAAAAACCCGTTTTCACAAGGGCAGCACATTGGCTTTGTATTCCTCACTGTCCCCTCACCACACAGCGAGAGGGTCCCGGGTTCAATTCCAGCCCATCTGTGTGACATCTGTGTGTTGTCTCTGTGTTTGTGTGGGTGTCCTTCCATGTTAGGAGAACTGCAGTCTCTAAATTGTCCATAGGAGTGAAAGGTGTGTAGGCGAATGTGTGTGGGTCTTGTGATGGACCACCCAGTGCATGCTGGGTTAGACGCCAGTCCCCCCACAACACTGAATTAAGAGGGTATAGATACCGGATTGAACTTTTTTTTTGTTTTTACATCAAATGAATCAGTGTGTGTGTGAGTAGGGGGTATTAGGGTAAGCTTGGTGTAAACACAACTGTTACACAGAGTGTAGCACAGTTCCTGTCCAGCTGTCTGAGCCAGACATGTGATGCTGTGTTGCTGCAGGGTCGCCCACCCGCACCAACTCTTCTTCAGCGGCGCCGTGAGGGGGGAGAGCGCCATGACCTCGCTGGACGACATGGGCAGCCCTGTGGACTTCCAGATCACGGTGAGAGGAGAGTCGAGTCTTTTTCTGTGTCTCCCTCCCTCGTTTTTCTCTCTCTCTTTGTGTCTAGTCAGGAGGGTTGTGTTAATGCGTTTAACATTATAGTGTGTGTGTACGCATGTGCCTATGTGTGTTTGAATGATAACGTGTTGGTTTTTGTGCTAGAGTGGTTGTGTGCCTGATGGAATTGTTGCATCCGTGTGGTTGTGTGTGTGTGTGTGGGGGTTACTTGCCATACTTCACTGTATTCTGACAGTAAGGATGAAGAGGCTCATCATGGCATGTCTGAACATTTGGTGCCAGGTGAATAATCCTGGCCAGGCTCTGCAGATGCCCCGCTCGGCCTTCCTCAACATCATGTGGCCTTATGAGTTGGCCAACGGCAAGTGGCTTCTTTATCCCGCCAGCCTGAAGTTTGAAGGTCACCCGGACATACGCTGCACTCCCAGTGGAGCCCTCAATCCCCTGAAACTACACCACAGCTCCTCAGCCACGAAGCTGCCACAGCCCGGACATCTCAGGGTGGGCGGAGGAGTCTTGACTCTTTTCTCTTCTCCATATTTTAAAAGAATAGTTCATTTTTTCAAGTCTCTCTATCTTCTACTCACCGCTCATGTCGTACATAGGCAAGTTTCATTCCCACAGTCATCCGTCCTGTCCTCTAGAGTTCAATGTAATTCATGGAGGACAAATACACAATCCTTCCTCAGTGTGAAAAAAGACTTGGTGGTTCAGACAAGGCTAACATACAGGCTATCCTAGCTCATTTGAGCATCCATTTAAAAAAATCGACAGCTTTTATGGTGGTTTCTACTGCGTTACTTCCTACAACACAGCAAAGCAAATACTGCAATAAAAACCAACATAATTTTATGAATTGACTGCTGGAATTCAGTAGGGCAGACTGCTGTCTTTACGTTGGTCACACTAAAACTCTGTGTAAAATAACTTGGCTGCCATCAATATCTTGAATTTAACTAACTTTTCATTGTTATTGATCATGACTTAGAACTGACCCGTTACTTATCAATGTTTGTATCCATCACCCCACTCCTGCAGACGGGCAGGAGGAGTCGCTCCCACCCAGAAGAGGAGGGTCACGTTGTGATGGAGGACGGCGTGGAGAGGACCACGCCGGCTGTGGCAGCTTCGGAAAGACGCAAGTCTCTCAAACTGGTAAGATGGAGGAAGAGGGAGGAGAGAAAGAACAAAAGGAAGGAAGGAAATGGAGAGAGAGAGGAATAAAGATGAAATATGAACAAAGGAAATATAAACCCGATGACCAAACAGGTGTGCTTACTAAAATACCGACTCCAACTAAAGGGGATAAAGCACATTTTCTACATTAAAATAAAATGCAATATGATTAACATGAGGTCAAAGTGCATGAATAAAAAGTAGGTAATGACAAATGACATAAACAGATGACACAAAAAGTATAGAGTAAATAAAACCTGAAAGGAAAAAAATAAAAATGAAAATAAAAAAAATTGAACCTTGATAAAAATAGAGTTGAGAAAAGTTAAAAGAATCAGAACCCGTGATGGATCAACAGCTGATTAGCAGCTATTGAGAAAGTCGAAGACATTGGAAGTGAAAAACTTTGCTCGTAACACAACACATACTTTACACTTTCTACTGTAAATGTTCAGCTCTCATCCATGTTAGTTGATGCACACCTCAAACTCTTCACTATTGGACTTCATGTATTTTTAACTGTTTATTATTTCTTCCTGTGCTGTAGATCCCACATGTCAGTGTTGTCCCCTCTTTCTGTTGCAGGACTGTCTGCTGGGTTCGGCCCGTTGCGTGCTCTTCCAGTGCCCCCTCCACAGGTTGTCTGGTGAGATGGTCTTCAAGATCCACGCCCGCCTGTGGAACAGCACCTTCATCGAGGTAAGAGACGTCATCATCAGCACCAGTCTTACTAAGCTGACCGCTGTGACCTCAAAGGTCCCATGAAACGGTGTTCAGAGTGCCGCCAACTTCCACGATTTGACATAAATCGAAATGGAACAGAACGGTCAGATGGGATCCAGTGAGGGAAGGGCATTAGATTTGATTGACAGCCAGTCACATCCTGGCATTTTTAGAAGAACGTGGCCATCGATATTCTATTGGCTAGTTTCCATTTTGTGGTTTGTCTCAAGCTTGCTGCCATTATGACATCGGACATTTTTGCAGAATGATGTTACAAAAAAATACTGTATATTATTGTATTTATTTGAAAGAGAAAACATTATTCTTATTAACAAAAAACACATTTTCGAGTGTGAATTTATAGAATAGCATTAAATAGGTGTAAATTGAGTGAAAGCCGTAACAAGAATGAAAATAGTTTTATTTTCATGGGACCTTTAAGCGGAGATGGATGTTGTGTCCGCTTGTCATCGAGATTTATTTCAAAAAGGCGTCCAGTCTGAAAAGCGGACGGTCCACTCCCAGCTTACGAGACCGTTCTAAAAGGATAGCTATGAATCTTAACAATGTGGAGGGATTTCCATGACAACAGCTGCGTCATGTGACTCGTTCTACTGAATGTTCATTTGACTCGGTTGTTTGACCCCATGGCTGCTGAGACGGCACCCAATCGCTTAGAAAGATCAATTTCATCAACTCACAGGATCGGTCTTTTTTGTGAGGCTCCGCCCATTACACTGCATTTCAGCATGTTTGTTGAGGTAGACACCAAATTCAGAAGAGATAAAGTGTGTGTGTGGCCGATAAGTGATGGTCTCTAACAAAATCCAAGACAACAACATAGAGCACCATGCGACTTTCTGAACTGACATTTTACCTTTATTCATCTTTCATTCTACTGCTACTGCTTTTGGTTGCTCCCATTAGGGGTCACCACAGTGGATCATCCATTTCCATCTCTTCTTGTCCTCTGCAGTTTCCTCTGTCACACCAGCCACCTGCATGTCCTCTCTCACCACATCCATAAATATCCTCTTTTCCTCTTCCCTGGCAGCTCCATATTCAGCATCCTTCTCCCAATATACCCAGCGTCTCTCCTCCACACATGTCCAAACCATCTCAATCTTGCCTCTCTTGCTTTGTCTCCAAACCGTCCAACCTGAGCGGTCCCTCTAGTATACTCACTCCTAATCCTGTCCTCCTTCGTCACTCCCAATGAAAATCTTAGCATCTTCAACTCTGCCGCCTCCTGTCTTTTTGTCAGTGCCACTGTCTCCAAACCATATAACATAGCTGGTCTCACTCCCATCTTGTAAACCTTCCCCTTATTCATCTTTCAATGTATTCTGTTTATTCAGTGTATTTCATTTGATTTTTTTTCTCCCAGGTACAGTACATTGCTATGAAATATGCTCGACAAACAAAGTTTATTGTTGAAATTACCTCTCTCTCAGGAGTTCCCAGCGGTCAGTGCTTTGGAGGTGCTGGTCAGAGCGAACATCACCGTCAAGTCCAGCATGAAACACCTGGTCCTCAGGGATGCTGCAGCACAGGTAGTGCATTACACCTTACCATCGCTTCACAACTTACTTCATAGTTCTCTTTAAAAACATTCTTAAGAACTCATTTTTAAAGACTTCATAGTCTGGTGTTTCATGTTCTGATTTCTTGTTTCAGTTCCCCCTTTACTATTTCATGTCCTGTCTCATTGATCTTTAATCGGTGTGTTCTGTTTGTTAGTGCGTTTATAAGTAGTAGTACACACAGTAGTAGTGACTTGCCTAATTTTGTTTTTCAGTCTTGCATATTATCGTAGTCATGTGTAATGCCTTCAGCGTTCATTTCTTCTTATGGACACAGTAACGTATAAATACATATTATTTTATAGTTACGGTCAAAATTATTAGTCCCCTTTATGAAATCAAACAAAACCCTTAACCAAAAGTGTTCATAGTTTGCTTCCAAAAGAACAAAGATAAAATCTCCACTAAGCTTGATTAAGATCTTTTACTGATGCGCTGAATTGAAACAAGAAAAAACAAAAATGGCAAGGCCAAAATTATTTGCCCTCTGACAATTAATAGTCAATAGTGTAACCTTTCTGACTCACAATTGACAACAACCTCTTATGGTAGTTCCTAACTAGGTTGGCACATGTCTCTTGAGGGATTTTTCGAGCATGGACATTAACGTTGAGCTCCCGCCACAGATTCTCAATAGGCTTGAGATCTGGACTCAGAGGGTCACTCCAGCACCTTGATTTTGGACCAACTTGGATGTATGCTTTGGGTCATTGTCTTGCTGGAAGACCTAGCAGCAACCTAAAGCTAGACTGGCAGCAGATTTCTTTACACTATCCTTCAAAATGTCAACATAATCTTCTTTCTTCATGGTCCCATGCACCCGAACAAGGTTCCCTGTGCCTGAAGCAGCCCCACAGCATTATGCTCCCACCACCATGTTTAACTGTAGCAACTGTGTTTTTAGGGTTGAAGGCCTCTCCCTTCCTTCGCCAAACAGCTCAAGTTTAGTCTCATCAGACCAAAGGACAGACCTCCAAAACTCATGCCCATGTTTCAAATGTTCACGGGCAAACTTCAGTCTGGCTCTGATAGCAGTGGAGTTTTTCTTGGACGATGACCTCAAAGCCCACCATGATGAAGAGCCCTCACAACATCAAGTCCAGAAGAGACCAGTTCAGCAACAATCATCTTGGCAGAGATCCGGGATTGTTGTTGACATCTGACTATTTTCCTCTCCAAAGTTTTTAAAATCTTGCACTTTCGACATGGCCCCGCTTTGTTTCTAACAGAATGTGTCTCTTTGTGCAACGTACAGCTGTTCTAGACACTGTGAAACGCTTGGAAATGGCAGTATAACCTTCCGCCGTAAGATGAGCATCCACTATCTTCTTTCTGAGTTCCAGACTGATTTCTTTACTTCTTACCAAGAATTTAGGAGTAGTTCCTCTCAATCAAGTGTTCAAGTGCCACTAGCCCTTTTCATTGGAGTCCCTTAAGTAAAGTTCAATGCTGATTGATTGCTCAGGTGTGGTTTCAAAGCAAAACAAATCACATGGGGGCTGATAATTTTGACCACCTCAATTTTCACTACATTTGGTATAAAGCAAACCTGAAGATTTATTTTACATTCCAAAATGTACCCAACAGAGGCCTTAACATTGATGAATGTTTTACTATGTAAAGTTTTATGAATGATGCAAACATTGGGCAGAATTTTAGGGAATTGTTCCTTGGGGGCTAATAATTTTGAACTTAACTGTATATACTCGGACACAAACATACACAGATACTGACGTGTTGATATACAAGCAGATTGACACTTTTCACACTTAGCAACAGTTTAAACCACAGTGCTGATAAAACAATCGTACAGGCTTGTGTTGACTGACGAAGACCAACACTTGGCACTGGGAAAACAAACATTGGGTGTTTCTGTCAAGTGAGTTGATGTTGACCTTCACGTCTCCTTCAGAAGTGGAAAACCCCAACAAAACAGTCGTCTGCACGTTCCTTAACACTTTTTGGAGACCTCTGTTATGACTATATATGGCATTATATTGTATGTGAAATGCTATTAAAATAGTCAAGTTAAATCCAGTTTATTTGTATAGCCCAAATTTACAAGGTAGTCCTGATGGGCTTTACAATCAGTACAATATACAACAGTATGACACCCTCTGTCTTTGGACCTTAAACCTGAATGAGGAAAATCCTTACCCGAAAAAACATGGGAGAAACCTCAGGAAGCACAACAGAGGAGGGATCCCTCTTCCAGGATGGACAGACATGCATGAAAAACACAAAAATAACAGAATTATAATGTAACATCATAGATTACACGGAGCAAGGTAATGCATAAACTTTAGCACATTAACATGTGCTGGGTAATAAACTTGTAAAGAGAGTGCAAGGCAAATTTACCGAGTCTGTGTCCATCCAAGACAACGTCAGGAAGCCTACAGATGCAGTGAAGAGCCAGCGGGACCCCGCACCACAAAACCAGCTCTGCTCAGTGAGGCCCTGCAGAGGGAATAGACGTCACATGCACACAAGAAGTGAGGCAGACTTCAACACAACATTCACACAGAGAGAGAAGTGATGAGAGTGACAGGATGCATCACAAACAGGCTCCGAAGTCATCAGGCGGTTGAGGGAGAGAAAATAAATATGGGCATTCAAGTGCTCAGAGATACCAACAGAACGTTAGGACGGTGAGATGTATTCACAAAGTTTAGGAACAGGGGTGTCCGGGTAGCGTAGCAGTCTATTGTGTTGCTTACCAACACGGGGATCTCTGGATCAAATCCCCATGTTACCTCTGGCTTGGTCGGCTGTCCCTACAGACACAATTGGCTGTGTCTGCGGGTGGGAAGCTGGATGTGGGTATGTGTCCTGGTCGCTGCACCAGCGCCTCCTCTGGTCGGTCGGGGCGCCTGTTCAGGGGGGAATAGCGTGATCCTCCCACGCGCTATGTCCCCCTGGTGAAACTCCTCACTGTCAGGTGAAAAGAATCGGTTGGCGACTCCACATGTATCGGAGGAGGCATGTGGTAGTCTGTAGCCCACCCTGGATCAGCAGAGGGGGTGGAGCAGAGACCGGGACAACTCGGAAGAGTGGGGTAATTGGCCGGGTCCAACTGGGGAGGAAAAAAAAAAGGGGGGGGGTTTAGGAACATTCTCGTTGGCAGGACAAAACCAAAAGGTTACTGCTAAAACCTACAGTTATAAATACAGTAAGAAGGCTCTGCAGCCTACAGACTTCTTTTTAACTGGAAAATAGTATTTTCTATGTTTCCTTGTTCATGAATATCAGAGAAAACATTTTGACATTGTTGTGATCATACGGGGAAGTAAATTGTGAATTATTGTGACCTTGCTGACAGGTTGTCATGTCCTTCTGTGACACGTATCTCGAATACTCAATGTTTCGTTATGTGTTGGGATTTCCTCGCTTTGCCCTTTAGCTTCCAGTGATGATCTACCCAGAACCAGGTCTAACAGACCAGTACCTGATACCCTGGTGGATCATCCTTATAGCTGTTTTGGCAGGCATCCTACTCCTGACCCTACTGGTCTGCTTACTGTGGAAGGTAAAACACTTTTTCTATTTTATCATTTACATTTCCTCCTTACACAAAGAAGCAAATTCCTGCCACTAGAGGGAGGGGGGTCAAGGTCCTTTTTACTACGTGTCATGAATTATCTGCAATCGTTTGCGTTATGACTCAAAGTTCGGGAGCAAGTGTGCATGTTAGCCGCAGTTTCATGACGTTTCTGAATTCATCTCAGGTTGCCAAACATCAGCGATGTTTGTAGGAACAAAATGCTGGTTGTGTTTCATTTAATACCACTGGTGCTGCCATATTTAGTATGCCACCCACTGTGACAGGTGTACCCATTAGCATATCAGTGTTTTAAATATAAAACGTCAGAATCATGTATATTGGCCGTGTAGTTTTGCACATATACATGGAATGTGAACCTGGTTTCATGGCTCTCTCAGCGTACTTAACATAGAATAACAACACTACAACACAACAATCTTCAGATATATACACAAAATAAATTACATGTATGTGTGTACATATATACACACACACAAGCTTGTTTAAAAGCAACAGTTTGGTACTGGGCACAAAACCTCCACATTGAGAGGAAAAGGACCCCCTTTGCAAGGATGAGGGTGGTGGCCTCACTAATGCTGTTCATGGATATGTTAATAGGTACATCCGGTGGCATGTACCAATGCAAATTTCTCATGTGTACATATTAGAAAACTGAGTCAGATATTAATCACTTGTGAATCTAGTCTTTCAAATTAGGCTTTGCGACCAGTTCACCAACCATCTCACAATTGCTGCTCCCAAAAAAAATGCAGCGCAAGTAAATGTTGTAAAAAGTGTGTAAAAGTTAAGTCCGTCTGACTTGATTGACTTTTCAACCTCGAATATTAACATTTCAGCCTTATCAGATAAACACTCCTTTCCTGGCTGCTGTTTTGTGTATGTATCAGCTTATCCTTCCCAATACATAGTACCACCATGCGGCACCATTTACCAGTAGAACTGACTGACTGTCAGACATTGTGAATTAGTTGAATGATGTTATTTGCCTGCATGACCAAATTGGGGGGGCATTTTTTGCACGATCACTTCAGTGAATTGGACTCACTTTGCTCAAATGATTTGTTCACATAAAGCAGTCTTTATACATTTGGGCCTTAGATAAAAAAAATGTAAGTCTGAATATTGGCCTCAAGTAAAAGGAAGAGACACCAATTCAACACACATGGCGCACTAAGACCGTCTGTGATTTCACAAAGATAAGGGTCAGTAGGAATCTGACCGCCTGTTCATAAACCGATTTGAAGTGACATCAGTCAACTCATTCTCATCACACCAGTGGTCATCACTCCCTCTCTCTCTCTTTCGAGTGTTTTTTCACATCTCTGTCAGACCAGTTATTCCTTTCCGCTGCACTACATTCTGTCCTGTGATGACACGTTCAATTCCCACCGCTTCTCTCTCATTTGTCCCTTTTCTTCTTTCGTTTGTCCTCGTCTGTTTTCCCCTGTCATTCAATCTTTTCCTTTCCCCGACCAATCCCTTCATCTCATTCCTCAACCCTCTCTCCTTTCTTCAACACTCCCCCATCTCAAACACTCTGCTGTCTTTATCTGTCTCTACAAAACCTGCCCGTCACTCATCCCTCTCTATTCCACCCCCCCCCCCCATGTCTGTCTGCCGGTCCAGTGGGGGTTCTTCAAGCACAACAAGCGGAGTCAACACCATGAGACGGAGTACTACCGTGCCCATCTGGGGGTCCAGCCCTCGGAGGTGGAGAGACAGACGTCAGAGCTATAGGGCCAACCCCCCCCTTCCTCCTTTTCCTTCTCCTCTCCCTCCCTCCTCCCAAACCTCTCCCCCCACCAAAAAAAAAACCCCTTATTATTTACTCTGGCCTGCTCTCCTCTCCCCCCTCTCCCCTCCAAGTGGTAAACATCTTACCTTTAACCTCTGATGAGTTCCGGGTGGTGTTCAATATGATGGAGTGAACAATTTTAGTACGACTAATAGAGATAAAAGAGCTGAGGGCAAAGTAACTATTCTGTCAGGGTTATACACAGAGCGGCTCAGTCGTGCACTAACAATGTTAGCCACAAGACGGCGAATGTTCACACACCAAAATCGCCAATAAATTTCTCCCATTTGAAAAAATTAAACCCCACCAAATAAGATCTGTGTTTCATACAGGTTGGAAGTTGAAATCCATGACGTTTCTCCATGACTAAATCATTACACCGCTGTTGAGATGTTTGACCGGGTAGGACAAACACTGGTGCAGCAGCAAACACGTACATGTTGGAAAAAAGACTGAAATGTGATGCCGATGTGTCCATGACAACCAATATGACTGTACAACAGAGTTCCCATATAGTGTGATGTAGTTTGTAATACATTAGACTGTCTGTGTTAGCTTTGGTCCCATGATCAATTTTTACAAGGGTGGGAACTGTTTCCTGCTGAGCTGACAGCACACCAACCACAATGGCTGCTACACCTTGTTTGTAGTCCCAGAACATCAGAGTCAACAGGTCCGTTTCTCTCTGCCTCCTACATCAACCTATATCACAACACTGTTCTACTGGAAGACTGACTGTCCAACACAACCACCACATCACCACCACCTCTCACATGAATATAAAATAAACACTTATTAATGGAGAAAAGTTGTGGGTTTCAGCTTTTACTCACTGATTTTGTTCTAGTCAAATGCTGTCGTATGGCAGCACTATCCATTTTTTTTTATAAATTTATTTCTGATTTTTTTCCCTTTTTCTCCCAATTTAGTGGCCAATCGATCCCTATTTTAATTCAAACACCCACCCTCGTACTGCGTGCGTTTGCCAACTGCATCTCTCTGGCCGGCAGTCTTGAAGGAGACGCCTCGCCACTTTCGTGACAAGGCGACTCCAGGCCGAACCACTGTTTTTTCCGACACACCCAGAGATGCATTCATGTGACGAACACAAGCCGACTCCACCCCCCTCCCGAAGACAACGTTGCCAATATTGCTGCTTCATCAAGTCAGGCCATAGTCGGGGCCTGTCAATCATTATTTTGCAAACTCATTTGAAAGGTAGAGCACATGGGCATGTGTGTTTTATAGTTCTGTTTGTTTTAATGGAAAAGTCACCGAGTCTGAATGTGGCTTCTGTAATTCACTCATCTAACAGGTCTGATGACTGGAATCTGTTTCTATGAGTAATAGTCACAACTGATCAATTCTTCTCTCTTTCTGTCTCCACGTCTCTTTTTCTCTCTCCTCCACCTGCATCATCCAATGATTTCATTCTTCCTTCCTCTGCTTTTTGTTTTGTTTTATTTTCACTTTCTCTCTTGTGTTTGTTCTGTCTTGTATTTCCTTTTTCTCTTCCTGTCTTTTTTGCTGCCCTGTATTTTCCTTCTTTCTTTCTTTCTCCCTCTCAGTGTGGTTTTTTCCGGCGGGCCCAGTACAAAGACAAAGTGCCACAGTACCACGCGGTGAAGATCCCTCGTCAGGACCGGCCTCAGTTCCAGACAGAGAAGTCATCGGGGGTCCAGAAGAAGGAGTGGGCCACGCACTGGAGCGACACCACCGCTTGACCTCAGACCCCATCCCACATCACATGACGCGTGGCTCATGCTTCGGTGTCTGCAGTGGAGTTAACTGACTGAAATAAGCGCACATCGACTGATGATGTCGTAAAAAATGTGCTCCTTGTAATCGGTCGATACTTGTGTATTGACTGTATTTTACACCGGCTGGTTACACACACACACACACACCCCGACTGGCCGGCCTTGGAGAGTCTATATTTGTGCCATGAATTGGAGATTTACAGTAAGCACCGATGTGACCGGTTCAGCCGTTCAATACGTTTTACAGCTTACAAATGGAGCATCGATGCTCAAATGGACTTCAATGACTGCCATCAATACTGACCAAAAGAACACACACACGCGATCTCCTTGGTTAAGAAGTCCCCTCACACCACACAAACTGCTTCTTGCCTTTGCTGTAAAGCTGAATTAAGAAAAAAAAAATCATAGAATATCTTTTATATTCATATTTTTCTTTGGGGGTTGTTTTGGTTAGCACTGGTTAACAGTTGGGGGGGGGGTAAGATTATCAAACATATGAAGCCAGCTAATAAACACCAGCTTCGAATGTTATCAGTCGGTTAAACGGCCATTAGCAGTTGTCATCAGACCATAGATATGAGATAGTACGGGCCTACTCTACCTCCTCATTGGCTCCGTAGGCCGTTATCACTGAGTCGTTTGTTTGATCACGGCCAAGGCTGTGACCACGGCATGAGCGCCCACGTCACCGTTTCCTTGCAGCGAAAACAAACTAACGTTAAATGGCTGACACATCTTTTATTCTCAGTTGAAAATGCAATATTTCAAGATGGTTTCTGCGTTAAAATGCATTTGAGAAATGTGCATTTTATAATCTTCATTGAGTGAATGTATATGATGTTTAGTTTGTTAATTATTACGATAATTAACAACTAACCCTAAAGATATGTCAGCCGTTTAACGTTAGTTTGTTTTTGCTGCAAAGAAACAGTCACGTGACGTGGACGCAGACATGCCGTGATCGAACGAACGAATCGATGATAACGGCCCACTGAGCCAATGAGGGGGTAGAGTAGGCCCGTACTATCTCATATCTACGGTCTGATGACAACTGATAACATTCGAAGTAGGTGCTAATAAATTGACTTGTGTACTGTAGCTCTGTTCATGGACGTGGACTGACCTCTAAAAGAGGAAACAATTGTTTTGTTCTGTTTTTTTACTGTTTAGTTTCAAGAGCTCGTTCAGATGGACTCCCAACAGGAAGATCACAGGACAGCCTGTGAGGTAGCCATGACCACAGCTGCTGTTGCATGAAAATGTCTTACGCTCCACTTTTCACCCACAGAAAAAATAAAAACTGACTGATTAGTAGGCGGCAAACGTCCTTTTGACTTTTGATTTCAGGGAAACACGGTCTGTGTGTGTAAGATGATGTAATAATACACACTTTTAATCACAGTGTGTACATTACTCTTTTAAAGCTGCTGTGAGGAGTTTTTCACTGATTATTTATCGTCTCGTTTTCATTTCTGTGCCTCAATATGACCGACGTAATCCAATGAGGTCATCAGCGAGAAGATTAGATATTGTTATATAACGACTCCAAATGTTTGTCTCCGGGTTGGATTCCCCATGAAATCTGACAAAATGTACGGCACACACATTACCTCACGGCTGTTCATCTTACAAGCAGATGTTTGTCTAAAGCACTACTGCATCTCTCACTCTGTTCTTCAGGACAAGCACGCAATCTACCGGAGGTCAGATGGAGATCTTGGCAGATAAAAACGGAGACGAGAAACACTACCGCGTTTGTCCACAGGGGGGCAACGAAAACCCCAAACAGCAGCTTAAAATACAAAAATAAATTGGAGTTTTAGATTTTCATGCAACAGCAACTCAAGACTGTTTTTTCCTGATATGAGATAAATTGAATTAACCAGGAGATATCATGACTTTTAGTGTAATCTTTTTCAGAGTGTTAGACGGCTCACACTAACCTGCTTGATGCACTGCTGCTCATTATCTTCAGTACTTCACCTTTCTAAATGGACACAAGTGCCTTATGGTAAAACTGGCATAATTTGTGTTACTGTAAGAGTAAAAAAGACTAATAGCTACTTAATGATACTCTGCTGAAGCAATAGAAGGAATTACACCGGTGGAATAATGCACCCCGTTCAATATTCAATCAACAAGACGGGAAGAGGAAGTTCCTCTGAAGGTCGTGGAGTGTTTCCGTCTGCAGCCGGAAGGACTTTGCTCACTTCTTTGTTCAATCGGATACAACGGCTGTAACGCATAAAGGGTCAGCTAGCTTGGTGGGTTTTTTTTAGGTATTGCTGGACAATCTTGTGTTAGCTGCATGACGTTCATATTGCTGTTCTGTTTTTTCCCCCTCCCTTTTTTGTCGTCATAAATCAATGTTTTATTTATTTTTGTTTGGCTGCACTGTTTTAACATTGTAAATAAAATAAGATGTGCTAAACCCACGACAGTACGTCAGATTTGATGGTATGCTTGGGGGAAAAAAGCTTTACAAAACGATGAGTCGTTCAAAAAACAACCACACAAAGTTAAGGTGCAAACAGACAATTGGTTGTATAGGAAAGCCATTTTTGGCATCTACACAACATGAAGACGATGAAGAGTGGAAAGGCGGGGGCATGGAGGTGTTTAGGAGAGATGGCAGTGGAGTTTTTAAACTAGATTGTTTAACACAGGCTTGGAAAGTGAGAGGATGCCTGAGGAGTGGAGAAGAAGCATACTGGTACCGATGTTCAAGAATAAGGGTGATGTGTCTGTAGCAACCACAGAGGTATAAAGTTGATCAGAGAAAACGATGTCGGTTTAAAAGTGTTTTAGAAGAAAAATTGAAAATAACAAACAAAAGTAAAATGTTTCATTAGAGATGAATGTGAAACGTGCGGAAATGAATAAAGTAATGGTCAGGTAAAAGGTGAAACTGGGAGATAAAAGTCTGTTGTGACTAAGAGCTAAATTAAAAAGATATGTTTTAAAACAATTTAGTGGCTGACTTAAAGAAAAGTCATCAGCATCCAGCTTCGTGTTCCCGTCCAAAACCTTCAATGTATATTATATTATAATAATTGATCCCTTCCAACCCGTTCAGCTGGGGCCTGGTGGACTCACCACCTTGCCAAATCTGCCAGAAAAGGGGATCTTTGGAGCACATCCTGATCTGCTATCCTAAGGCCTTGGGAAAGGGGTGGTATCGTTGGCGCCATAACCCAGTTCTGCAGGCAGTAGCGGACACCGTCTGCACTGGGATCAGCTACAGCAAGCAGCAACACCCAACAAAACGCCCCATTGCCTTTGTTCGAGCAGGGGAGAAGCCCCAGCAAAAGGCCCAGGGAGGGGTGCTCACAACAGCAAGGGACTGGCAGTTCTTGGTCGACCTAGGGAGACAACTGAGGTTCCCAGACACCATTGTAGCTACCACATCAGGCCAGACATGGTCCTGATATTCGTGGCAACCAAGCAAGTGGTTTTGCTAGCGCTAACTGTTCCCTGGGAAGACTGAATGGAGGCGGTGCAAGAAAGGAAGAGAGCTCGGTATGCAGATTTGGTAGCCGAGTGTTGGAGGAATGGGTGAAAGACCCACTGTGAGCTGGTTGAAGTGGGCTGCAGAGGCTTTACAGGCCAGTCTCTACACCAGGTCCTGGAACTCTTGGAAAAAGCCGCGGAAAAGGCTTCCCATTGGTTCTGGGTGAAGAGTCGTGACGCATGGCGTAATGCAATATGTGGACACAAGTTGGAGCTTGATCATCCCCGGCTGAGTCGCTTGGGTGAAGGTGTCTGAGGTTAAGACCTGAAATAGCTGATGACTCCGGGTTCATTACTGATGATGTGTCCAGGTTGCACCATGTGGTGTATCAAAGAACTAACCTATATTATATTATTTGTGTATGACACACCAAGTCAGGCTGTAGGAGCTGCTGGTATGGTCATTAAAGTTAATATTGTGGCGAATTCTACTAGTGTTTCTGCTCCGAGGTTCATTCACATATTACCCACAATGCAACTGAGCTGTCGATGTTTTGGTTATGTTGTGGGATATGGAACATGTTAAAAACGGACATATCTGTTACAGATAGCGGTGATGTGGTGGAAGGTAATGGGGACGTTATGAGAGAAGTTGTATTAGATAACATGCTACTTCCCACCATGAGGGTAAAGAGTAGGCAAATAGATAGGCTCGCTTCGGTGGCCAGGAAAAGGGGCGGAGCTGAGACCTATACAAACTTCTGTCTGTTTTGACTTGCTTGACTTGTGGTCATTAAAAGCTTACTTGTTAACTCTGAAATAGTGTCTAAGAAGTCCTTTATTTAACCACGTCACAATATTATTAAAGTTAATCTCGGGATGGAAAATTAACTTCAATTCTCTCTAAAATAAGCATAGCTGGAAAGAAAGGGCAATTTTATCTCAGTCTTAACAAATATTGCTGATATATAAAACAAACTTCCACAGCATCGGAAAACACGGTTTTCTGCATTTACACTTCACATGTGACGAACATTAAAATCAGGAAAGATGAAGAGGAGGCGACAAAAAGACAAACAGTAAAACCCTTCTCAAGACTTTGATTTACTATGGATTTAATCTAATATTAAGTTATATTTCATGTGTGTTCTCCAAGGCTGGATTAGTGCCCCCAGGGGCCCGTGGGCACTAAAACTCATAGCTCCCCCACCTCCCACACACAACCCACGCCCACCCCGTGCCACCCACCGCAGCCATTAAACCCCACCTTTAATTATTTTGAGTTTCCAGTCAAACTGGCATGTGAAATCTACCACACCATAATCACACACCTATTGGTCAAAGGCTGAATAACCAGTCCAGCTGAGCAGGTATGCCTATACAGCTCAATAGACCATGTACTGCCATTTCACTCACAAATCACAAGACAAGGAAACAATGGATTAAATCATCCCAAGGCAGTGTGTGACTCAAGACTATGGCAATAGTTTGTGTTCACTGAACACCCACCGAGCAGACAGCACACCAGTTATTACTGACACATAATGATGTGACTGATAGGAATAGGTTTACAACAACGCCACCCCAAGGTAATCACACAGCACAGCTAAATGCAGGTTTCAAAAGTAAGGCTCACTAAGTAAGCTAGGGAACGTCACACAGAACTGCAAAAGCCAACGTATAAGGAACCTGACGAACCGACTCCAACACAATACAGCAGCATCACACCACAGTGATGTAATACACATTATGCAAACAGCATATTAAATTAACTCATCCGCCAAATACAGCAACACACAATCACAAAAGATACTGCTCACTGCACAGACGGCGTGATTAAATTATTCTTACCTTTAGAAGGTTTTAGACGGTCTTCTTTGTTGACTGTTTCTTTGCAAACTCCGTGATCAAGTCCTCAAAATCCAGCTGTGCATCGTTACACATCATTGCGCTGTCGGTAGACGCTCCCAGGCTGGCGCTACTGCTAGCTAGCGCGACATCGGCCGTCGGAATCAATCAATCGATCAATCAATCAATCAACCAAGTCGCATTTTATATAGCGCTTTTCTAGCTTCATTCCTCTTCCTCACTTTGTTTAGCTTTTTTGAAAAAGCTACTTATTATTAGGACTTTTTTTGTGCCCGCTTCTTTCACTTCCTTTTCCTTCTTTTGGCAGCCCCGCTGCGCTTCTGGTTAACGCCGTCCATTTTCTGCTGCTTGTCATATTTTCCCGCGCACTCGATAGCGGGTCAGGTAAACATTAACTCCACTTGGCGTCCGGGACGCGTAGCGGTGTATTTCGTTGCTACCAACGGGGATAAGCAGTTCGAATCCCCGTGTTATCTCCGGCTTAGTCGGGCGTCTCTACAGAAGGTGGGAAGCCGGATGTGGATGCGTGTCCTGGTCGCTGCACTAGTGCCCCCTCTGGTGGGTCAGGGCACCTGTTCGGGGGGGGCACGTCTTCCTCCTGAAACTCCTCACTATGGGTGGAAAGAAGCGGCTGGCGATTCCACATGTATCGGAGGAAGCATGTGGTAGTCTGCAGCCCTCCCTGGTAGTCTTCAGCCCTCCGTGGATCGGCAGAGGGGGTGGAGCAGCGACCGGGACAGCTCGGAAGAGTGGGGTAATTGGACGGATACAACTGGGGAGGGAAAAAATCTAAATAAATAAATAATTCCACTGTTTTTAACCTCGACTTGGCTTGAAAAAAAAACTGATCTTGAATCTGTGCAGTGTAAGACCCCTGCTCTCTATGCCCACCCACCTTGACCATTAGCCATTAGCTTTATCGCTTGCTCACTAGTCACCACTTGCCCATCCATCCATCCATTATCCAGACCGCTTATCCTGCTCTCTGGGTCGCGGGGATGCTGGAGCCTATCCCAGCAGTCACTGGGCAGTAGATGGGGAGACACCCTGGACAGGCCGCCGGTGTTATAAGCCCTCTGGCACTGTTAACATATATTTGATAAACAATCACACTGGCTTTTCTATGTGCGAACATTATTCACCCATCGTGTTGTCTCCAACTCTCGCGGGACTTCCCGTAATCCAACTCTACGGTGTCCTGTAATGCACATATCAATTTGGCTTTGCAAATGAGTGTTATATCCCCACCAAAAGTAAATAATATTAAAATGCTCTTAGGTACAACAGATTAACACAGTAGCCCTTATTAACAGGTAAACTGTGGAAGATGAAAGAAGGGAAACGAGACCACTTCTCCTTTTGACCATACAGCCGTGGGGTCGTTTATTTCCTCCAACAAACTCTAAGACAGCAGTTCACTATGCTAAAAACGTCAGCCTTGTGTCTACCAACAATACCCCTTGCTAACCCCCGCCCACTGTCTTAAAGGGACCGTCTCTGGGGGTCCGCGGTGGTGTAGCGGTCTAAGCATCGGCTTTGTGTCGATGCAGTTGCCCACTGGGGACTAGGGTTCGCGCCCCGGTCTCGTCAGATCCGACTATGGCCGGATTCGATGAAGCAGCAATATTGGCAACGCTGTCTTCGGGAGGGGGGCAGAATCGGCTTGTGTTTGTCACATGAATGCGTCTCTGGGTGTGTCGGAAAAGCAGTGGTTCGGCCTGGATTCGCCTCGCCACTTTCGTGACAAGGCGAATCCTTCGAGACTGCTGGCCGGGGAGATGCAGTTGGCGAACGCATGCAGTACGAGGGTGGGTGTTTGAATTAAAATAGGGATCGATTGGCCACTAAATTGGGAGAAAAAGGGAAAAATCAGAATTTAATTTAAAAAAAAGGGACCGTCTCTGGCCCGCATTGTGAATATCTAACCTGCAAGTAGGTCACCACACACGCCCCCCCCCCCCCAACGGCTCTCCTTGACGGGTGTAGGGGCAGGGTGCCACGCCGTCTGGGAGAAATTCCCCTGGGACCCGCAGTGGCTGGCCGTAAACCAGCTCAGCCGACGAGGACTGAAGGTCTTCCTTAGGGGTGGTCCAGAGGCCAAGCCTGACCCATGGGAGCCGGTCGACCAAGCTACTGTCTGTGAGGCTGGCCCGAAGAGCAGACTTCATAGAACGATGAAACTGCTCACATAAACCGTTGCCCTGCAGATTGTACGCCATGATGCAGTGCAGCTTCACCCCTAGGCTTTCAGCGACTGAAGTCCAGAGCTCGGCTGTGAACTGCGGGCCCCGGTCAGAAGTGAGGTCAGATGGCATGCCAAACCAGGATACCCAGGACCCGATGAACACCCGGGCCACGTCAACAGACGTGGTGGTTGGCAACGGAATAGCCTCTGGCCACCTAGTGGTCCTGTCCACCATGGTAAGAAGATGAGTGAAACCACGGAAGGAGGGAAGGGGTCCTACTAGGTCCAGATTGACATGGTTGAAATGCCTCCCAGGCACTGGGAACAGCGCCAGGGGTGCCTTGGTGTGGTGTTGAACCTTGGAGCGCTGACACGCCACGCAGGTGCCTGCCCAGTCCTTGAAGTCCTTCCTGAGGCCATGCCACATGAACTTGGCCCCCTCCAACTTCATGGACACCTTCATGCCTGGGTGTGAAAGGCCATGGATGGTGTCGAAAACCCATCACCGCCAGCCCGTGGGCACCATGGGCCGGGGCTGAACCGTGGAGATGTCACAGAGAAGCGTGGCCCCAGCGTCGTTGAACACCACATCCTTCAACTGCAGCCCGGTGTCAGCAGTCCGGTAGGCCTGCACTTCTGTGTCAGCAGCCTGGTCTGCAGCCATGGCTGTGTAGTCGAGTCCCAAGTGGACGGCCCTCAACAGTCGGTGACGAAGTTGTCCTTGCCGGCGACGTGCCGGATGTCAGTGGTGAACTCCGAGATATAAGAGAGCTGCTGGCGCCCAGACCAGGGTTCGGTGGCTTTGGCCATGGCGAATGTCAGTGGCTTGTGGTCCACAAACACAGAGAACCAGCGGCCTTCCAGCAGGAACCGGAAGTGGTGGATGGTGAGAAACAGGCCAAGAAGCTCCCGGTCAAAGGTACTGTATTTCCTCTCACTGCTGCGCAGCTGGCGGCTGAAAAAAGCAAACGGCCCACCCACTGCTCATACACTGCCCCCACAGAGTAATCTGAGGCATCCGTGGTGAGTGCTACTAGGGCAGTTGGTGATGGGTGCGCAAACAAGGCGGCGCCCGCCAGTGTAGCCTTAGCATCCTCAAACGTCCAGTTTCTCTCTTCCGACCAGTCCACTGGGCCCTTGGGGTCCTTACCCTTCAGAGCCTCATACAGGGGGCGCATGAGATGAGCCGCCCGGGGAATGAACCAGTTGTAAAAGTTCACCATGCCCAGGAACTCCTGCAGGGACTTCACCGTGTTCGGGCGTGGGAACCTGGCGACGGTGTCCACCTTGTCGGGGAGAGGAGGTTGCTCTGTCCTTTGTAACCCGGTGTCCGAGGAAATCAATGGCTGGAAGGCCCAACTGGCACTTTGCCGGGTTGACGATGAGCCCATGCTGGCTGAGCCGTTCGAACAGCTGCCGGAGGTGGACCAGGTGCTCCGCTACGTACTGGCCACGAGAATGTCGTCCAGGTAAACAAACAGGAACGGCATATCTTGCAGAACTGAGTCCATGAGCCGCTGAAAGGTCTGTGCAGCCCCCTTGAGCCCAAACGGCATCCTCAGAAACTCGAACAGGCCGAACGGCGTGATTACTGCCGTCTTCGGCACATCCTGTGGGTGGACCGGCACCTGGTGGTATCCGCACATGAGGTCCACCTTGGAGAAGATGACCGGCCCCGCCAAGTGCACGGAGAAGTCCTGGATGTGCAGGACGGGGTAGCGGTCTGGCGTCGTGGCGTTGTTGAGGCGGTAGTAATCACCACATGGGCGCCAGCCACCGTTAGCCTTCGTGACCATATGCAGGGGGGAGGCCCATGGACTGTCGGAGCGGCGCACGATGCCGAGGCGCTCCATGTTGGCAAACTCCTCCTTGGCGATAGCGAGCTTGGCTGGATCAAGGCGCCGTGCACGGGCGTAGACTGGGGGGCCCATGGTGGTGATGTAGTGTTCCACTCCATGCTTGGTGACTTCTGATGAGAAGATGGGCGTTGTGACATATAGGCCAGATTGCTATTTATATCCACCGTTTTAAATAGATCAGATTGTACTTATAACTTTTGAGATTGGTTTTCTGATGTATCGTCATGTTTTTTATTTTGTCTTGATTGTTCTTTGTCTGCCTGTTCAATAGTTTTCTTATGTATTGTTATGTTTTTACTTCTGTATTAATTGTTGTTTGTTTGCTTGCCCAGGGACTGCATATGCAAATTAGCTGCCGGCTAACTCTGGTGCAATTGTAAAATTGTGCATTGTCCCTGTCAAATAAACAATAAACTAAACACACACACACACACATCTTGGGACAATGTAGTACGGCCGATTCACCTGACCTACATGTCTTTGGACTGTGGGAGGAAAGTGGAGCCCCCATCCGTCCACATCCCTCACCGATAAAACAATTAATCATGAGACTTAATTTTCTTGGAAGCAACTTTTATTTCATTCTGATAGGGTTATTATCAAGACCAAGAGAATGGGTCAAGTTTTGTGTCATTTCTGTGGATCTCGACATAACAAATACGTAAATGCATACTTTTTTTTCTCTCTCTCATCGCAGAGGGCCCCTGGGTATGTGCCCAGGTATGGTAGATCCGGCAGCGGTGCTCTCTGAACACAAGGACCAAGTCCAGAACGCATTTTCTGACGCTGTCAAACTTTTCCTTCTTATATGTCAGCAATATCTGTAAAGACTTGACAATATTTTCCAGCTTTGCTCATTTGATGAAGACAAAATGCTTATATAAACTGAGTGAGAAAAACAGCTTGTTCCTCAAAAATTACTTGATGCTAATTTGACCATAATCTCAAATGGTTTCATCCCCGCGACCCTGAGAGCAGGATGAGCGGTTAAGACAATGGATATATATATATAGAGCTGATTTACGTTTACTGTGACGTCATCCTCATCCTCGTCATAAGGAACTAGATATGCAGTTCCTATTAATAGCACAAGATGGCGCCAAACCTTGATTTTGTTTCAACCTGTGTTGCAGAAGCTATCTGGAGCTTGAAAAGACCTGTATAAGAACATAAAAATATTAACATTGGAATTAGCCAAGTACATTTGTATAGTAGATTTAAAGTAATGCAAGTATAAAAGTAAAATATTTTCATATTAAAGAATAAAAGTATTAGTGTACCAATGTAATTTATGAATTTGGTTTTACTTATAATAACTATAAGTATAATTTATTAGTATATCATTTGTGTAATTCATTAGCATGTTTTGTTTATCTATTTCAAACTGGCTACTATGAAGTTCCCTTTAGAAAAATTAAGCTATTCTATTGTATTCTATTCTATATGCCAAAGTTAGTTCAAATGATATTTGCTTTTACATATTTTAGATTCATACTGTTTTCATTTTTCCACTATAGAGTAAAAGAAGGCTGCATCTCAAAAAGGGCATGGGGAAAGCACCATGACATTTACAAAACATTTCTCCATCTCTAATTTACAGGAAATGTAAACCGCCACGTGGTTCTAAAGGATGCAGCAGCACGTTGGACCGACTTCCTCCCCCTCCCTGACGTGATGCTGAATTCTCCGTTTCCCCGTTACATCACCACCTTTATGCTACGTTTTGTGAGTAACTGAAAGCAGTGTTGCATGCAGCAAATACATACATCACTAATAAAACCATACTTACTAGTTCATGCAATGCTGTGTTTTTATGATTATCTGGTAGGTTCTATTTTAAATCAGTTGGTGTTTTACATATAGCCTCAACAGTCTGTTCAAAAAATCTCTATCTATCTATCTATCATGATGTAACATCGTGAACGATTCGAAATAAAGGAATTAGGTTTTCCCCAAATTAACACTCTTGTGTTAAATTAACACTATCCCTGTTGTCATCGGCAGTCAAAAGGAGAAAGTCAGTGTGTGTGTGTGTGTGTGTGTGTGTGTGTGTGTGTGTGTGTGCATCCATGTGTGGTCGGTGGTTTCCTGGATGACTGTTTAAGCGGATTGTCACCCATTAGGGTCCCTGATAATCTGTTTTTGTCTCATCCAGTTTTGAGTTAGTGACTAATTAAGCTCTCTCACGCACACGCACGCACGCACGCACACACACACCTTTATTAAAGACATGCATGTTAGATGAACAGTACTGCTTCCAGTCTGGGCACCAAAAGGGCAAATTTCTACTGAAACAAATGGACCGATATTGTGAAATGTGATGTGATAAATAAATAATAAACAAACAAACAAACAAATAAATTATATATATATATATATATATATATATATATATATATATATATATATATAATAAAACTTGACTTAATAGCTATGGGGAAAATCTGCCACCCTGGTGTGGATGAGGCCAGTACAGCTTATGAATGAATGAATGGATGGATGGAGGACAGTGACAGGATGACATCTGAGAGCAATTCAGGAATCAGGAATTGTCTGTTCTTTCGTATACTTGCGTACACAAAAGAAACAAAATTGCATTTCCCTCAGCCCACAGCGGTGCGACACAAAAGACAAAAACACATATCCCAAATTTCCCAAAAACGACACCACCAACAACATACAAAAACAGAGAGAACAAAGCAAAAAAAAACAAACAAAAAAAACAAAAGAAACCACAAACCACAAACAGTTAACGACACAGTCCACTCGGTGCAACACGGTCCAAAAACTCCACCGTCCAGAGAGCGAACGCCAGCCAGGATGACTGGCGGAACCGCCGGTCTGCATGGGCTAGCAGCTAGCTTAGCCTGCCCCGCTTCCGCGTCCTGTCAGACCGCCCTCGGTGTTTCCTCTTCGGGCCCAGCTCCAGGCAAGGCCGTGGTCCCTGGGCCCACCGGACGCCGCAGACCAGGATCCCCCAGCCGATCCAGCGAAAACAAGACGAACTTAGACGCAGACGTGGACACAGGCACTGCATGGACGGTATCGAGGGAGGCCGCCACAAAGTTCGCACCGCCATCGTCCCACACCGGAAGCGGAAATCTTCATTTACTTTATCCCCGTTTCCCTTACTGTATTGGGACTGATACTGTTTTATCACTTTTTTATGTCATCTTTTAAACGTTTGAAATATTAGCACATGCAACGTGTTTGATGCAACTTGTACGTTAAAGCTTAAAAGCACCAGAAGATTAAAAGAAAAGGAAATTAAGGCGACAAATCTTCTCGTCACAAATATCTATTGTTTCCTATTTCTACTGATTCATGTGAAGGTGTAAATGTGTTTGGCGTCTCTTTCTTGCTTCTGTAACTCTGGACCCACCTCTCCGAGAGCAAGAACAGGACAGAACACCACAACACGTGTTCCCTTCTCGTGTTGTCTGGATGAATTCAGTGTTGCCACTGCTGTGTAATATGGCTGCATTGTGTGTTTTGCTTGGTGTGTTGTTGTGGGGAGCCTTTCTGTAAATGGAGCTGAGCCTCCTCAGACCGCAGGGACGTGGACGCCGGTCCATTTTTACCTTGGATTTATCTGCTTAATAACCGGGTGGGTTGTGCGGCGCCTCCCCGAGGGCCACGTCAGAACACAGCCGCGCTCGTTGCTAATGCCCTGATGCTGCTAAGTGGACCTGATAAAGGCTCCAAATTAAGACCCCCTCCGCTCCCTCCCAGCATCCATCTGCAACTCTCCAGGGCTCCTCCGGCGGCTGGGCGTGAGGGGTATATAAAGACCCTGGGTTGGCTGCTGTCTCTAATGAAGTCAGGAAGAGGACAGGGACGACATCCGACAGACGGGACGAACATCGAGTCTTCTGTCCGTCCTTACAGTTCTCTGCCATTTTTGGCAAAGAACCTCAGCAACGGACCCTCGCCGAGTCTTCCCAGTCGTCCCACCTCAACCTTCTTCCATTCTCCTTCGAGCTTCTCATCAGCGTGAGAACATGGTCACGACGGCGGTGGGGACTCTGCTGACTCTTCTTGTGGCCATGGCTGGCGTCAGCCAGGCTCTTCGGGGGCCGAGAAGTCCGGGGGCCGCCGACAACACTGACGGTGTCGACGTCCTGGCCGGCGCCTCGTCGGAGAACACGGCCGACCGCCTGCTGAGCCTGGTGAGAAAACTGAGCCTTCTGTCACAACTTCTTTCTCATTCCTGAGTTTCAAATTGTTCTTTTGTGTTTTCTTACCGGGTCGCATCAGGCTGTATTAGCCCATCTTTTATAAAAACCAGCTTATGTTGTCAGCTGATTTTAACAACAGAGTTGTTATTTGGATTAATTTCCACAGGGTAGGGGCATGATTGGCTGGTTTAATAGTTCGCTTGGTGGTTTCATATCTGCCAAGCTGGAGTTAGATTACATTAATGCCGGGGCGTCCGAGCGGCGTGGCGGTCTATTCCGTTGCCTACTAACAAGGGGATCAGCGGTTTGAATACCCGTGTTACCTCCGGCTTGGTCGGGCGTCCCTACAGACACAGCTGGCCGTGTCTGCGGGTGGGAAGCCGGATGTGGGTATGTGTCCTGCATTAGCGCCTCCTCTGGTCGGTCGGGGCGCCTGTTAGGGGCGGGGGTGGGAACTGGTGGGAATAGCGTTATCCTCCCACTCGTTATGTTCCCCTGGTGAAACTCCTCACTGTCAGGTGAAAAGAAGCGGCTGGCGACTCCACATGTGCCGGAGGAGGCATGTGGTAGTCAGCAGCCCTCCCCGGATTGGCAGAGGGGGTGGAGCAGCGACCGGGACGTCTCGGAAGAGTGGGGTAATATGCCAAGTACAATTGGGGAGAAAAAGGGGGGACCCCCCCCCCAAAAAAGATTACATGAATGCCAAATTTATCAAAGTATTGTAACGAATTCGGGGGGCAACCACAGGAACTGCCGCAGCCGGGACGCGAACCCGTATCGCGGGAGACATCGCTGACCGCTCGACTCAGCGATGTCTCCCGCGGTGCGGGCGATACGGGTTCGCGTCCCGGCTGCGGCAGTTCCTGTGGTTGCCCCCTGAATTCGCTACATTGGTGTCAGAAGTGGGATTCGAACCCACGCCTCAAAGAGAGGCTACGAATTCAGGGGTTACCGAGCCTATTCATCCGTGATCGTTACAGTATTCTTGAGCAAGGCGCTTCATTCACCCTTCCTGCACCAGCAGCCCTACAGACTGGATGCCCCCAAAGTGAATCCCCGCCCCATCTGAGAAATTCTTACATATCAGTTCATGCTTTCATCAGCCAAAATGACCTGAGAGCATCTGAACATGAAAATCTGAATTCGAAAAACACCCACGGCAGACAGCTGTTTGGACTAAACAGAGCGAATCTGTCTCAAGGCTGGTTGTAAATATTTGCCCCATCTGTTGAGCCACATTAGCATGTATGAAATATTTCACATGAAAACACAAGACATGAAATTATCATCAGAGGAAGCCTGCCGCCCCATATGACAGCAAATCTAAACGGTTTATCCTTGTCAAGCAAATAGAGATGAAACACACACACCCACCCACCCACACACACACACACACACATACACACACACACACACACACACACACACACACACACACACACACACACACACACACTACAAATGCAAACAGCATATGATGCGTGTATCAGGAATCGGGAACACTTTATTTGTCATCGCGTACATGAAGTGAAATGAAATGCCATGTCCCGCAGCCCACAGCAGTACAACACAAAGACAGAAACACGTCCAAAAACTACAAGAACACACATATCCAAACTAACACATCCAAACTAAACAAAAACCTAAACGCTGTCCAAGGGAACAACGCCAGCCAGGATGACTGTCGGGACCGCCGGTCTGCATGGGCTAGCATTTAGCTTAGCCCACCCCCTTCCGCGTCCTGTCAGAACACCCTCGACGTTCCTCCTCGGGTGCCGCTCCAGAAGAGGGCCGTGGCCCCCGGGCCCACCGGACGAAGCGGACCAAGCTCTCCCAGCTGATCCAGCGCCAGCTCCCCCAGCCAGACACCCTCGACACACCTCCCCGCACTCCTCACGATGACACCAGAAACACGCCAACGCCAGGTGAGGCCGCCCGCCAGACCGCCGTCGGTGTTATCGGGACTGCCGGTCTGCATGGGCAAGCAGTTAGCTTAGCCTGCCCCGCTCTCCCAACCGATCCAGCGCCAGCTCTCCCAGCCATCGAACGAAGACAAAACTTTAGACGCAGATGCGGACAAAGACACCGCATGGACGGTAATGGCGCAAATGTGAATTTGCGCAGCCATCTCCCCACACCGGAAGCGGTTTCGTGTGTGCGCACACACACACACACACACACACACACACACACACACACACACACACACACACACACACACACACACACCGGACCCGGTGTGTGTGACCTATCGATGATCCCCGGGGTAGTCCAACCTTGGGGGTCATCCCAGGTCGTCCTCTGTGTGGAGTTTGCATGTTCTCCCCGAGTCTGTGTGGGTTTCCTCCGGGGGCTCCGGTTTCTTCCCACAGTCCAAAGACATGTAGGTCAGGTGGATCCGCCATACTAAATTGTCCCTAGGTGTGAATGTGTGTGTGTGTCGGCCCTGTGATGGACTGGCGGCCTGTCCAGGGTGTCTCCCCGCCTGCCGCCCAATGACTGCTGGGATAGGCTCCAGCATCGCCGCGACCCTGAGAGCAGGATAAGCGGGTAAGATAATGGGCGGACACTGGCTTTATTGCTGTGTCGGACTGCAAGAAGTTGTGTTGAAGTTTACTGGAACTTTGGTAAAATGTTCTTCGTATGTTAGATACCACTGTGTGTAGGCATATTAACTTGGCTTTGTCTACTGGTGTGTGTGTGTGTGTGTGTGTGTGTGTGTGTGTGTATGAAGAGTGACAGCTTAGATAATGGGGTGGATGATCATCTGCTGATCTCAGTGTTGAGATCTCTGCTGCTGGGATCTCAAAGAGACACCAGAAACTCTGTTCTCCATCAGCCACAGAGGTGTGTACCATCACAGTTCACACACACACACACACACACACACACACACACACACACACTGAATTATGTGTAATATACTATTTTTATCAATCAAACGATCAAGTTGCATTTTATAGCGCTTTTTTATCATGTATTCCATTTAAAGCAGCCATCTCTCACCATCTCAGTGTCTCTCTCTCACTTTCTATCACTCACCCTCTCTATCACTCTCTCATTCTATAACTCTCTTGCTAGCATTCTATCACTCTCGCCATCACTCTATCACTCTCTCACTATCACTCTTGTTCACTCTCTACCTCTCTCTGTATATATATATATATATATATATATATATATCTCATTCTATTACTCACTCTCTATCGCTCTCTCTCACTTTCTCTCCATCAATCTCTCTCCCTCTATCTATCACTCTCTCAATCTATCACTCTCTTTCTATCACTCTCTCTCTTTCGCTCTCTCTCTTAGATTTGGCCGTGAGTCTCAGGGACAGATAACGGCTGAGGAACGGATACAGTCACGTGACTGGGAAACGGCTCCGGGCCAAATCTGGAGTATGGCCGTGCCACAGAGATTTGGCAGGAAATAGACAGACAGACAGACAGACCGACAGACCGACAGACGCATCACTACCCTGACTGGAGACCTGTGGAAAGGCCAAAAGGAACAAATGAAGCATAGAGTACTTTAGAAAACTCTCTCCTCCTTCCACCGTCATTCCCACCTATTAGTTCTACTGGGTTTCACAGACGGGGTTTAGCACGCTGATAGAGTTTAGTGTGACAGGACGAGGTTTGGACCAACCAGAATGTATTTCAAGTTTTTCATATTCCTCTGTTCTCTTCTCAACAAATAAAAAGCTGTTATCTTGAAAAGGCCTTAATAGTTCCTTTAATGTGTGTGTGTGTCCCCGTACATACAGTGTTCACATAGGGTTGCAAAAAACAAAAAATACCATGACAGCAATATACTAACGATGTAAAAAACTTGCCGCCTTTAACAGCACTATAATTCCACTTCAGAGACACAGGGAGGAGTCCTGGTGGTGATGGTGGGGTGGGGGGGGGGTGTAGTTTTGTTGTTAAAGTCTGGGGTATTAATGAGGTTAATATGGCTTGTTGGTGAATGTTATAATAATATATCAAATTAGGGTCCATTAATTCGAGTTTATTGCACCCCTAAAGTCTGAATCTAAAATGCTGCAGACTTTGGAGGCAAAGTAATCCAAAAACCAAGTCCAAGCAATTTATTTTGATTATTTCATGTGGTGTATTGGCGACAGTCATGGGTGATAGTCCATGAATACTGGGATGGCATCCAGCGACCTGCGCCCTGTGCCCCTGCCAATAGGGTTGGTGGTTGTGTCAGGAAGGGCATCCGACGTAACATTTTGCCAAATCAGTTTGCGGATTGACAAGACCATACTGGATCGGTCGAGGCTCCACACCGGATCAGCTGAGGCCCGGGTTAACTACAGGCACCATTGGCGCTGTGCCCTCACAGGGTACCGATGGAAACTATAAAATCCACTGCGGCGACCCCTGAGAAACAGGGAACAAGCTGAAAGAAGATTTCATACTATGGGTTTCAGTTTGTTTGATGCAGAGGAATAATCAGAATCAGAATCAACTTTACTGGCCAAGTGTGCTTATGCATATGAGGAATCTGACTTCGGTTTACAGCAGCTTCACAAAAAAAAGAAAGAAAAGCAAACAAAAACAAAAACAAAAAAGAAAAACAAGAAATAAATGGACTAATAAATAGAATACTGCACATCAGGTATGTCACTAATATACAGTTTTGTGATAGCTGAATAATTAATAACTTACGCTTATACATGGTAAATGGACTGCATTTATAGAGCGCTTTTCTGGTCTACCGACAACTCAAAGCGCTTCCCATCAAAGCTTCACCCATTCACATTCATACACTGATGGTAGAGGCTGCCATGCAAGGCGCCAACCTGCTCATCAGGAGCAGTTAGGGGTTCAGGGTCTTGCTCAAGGACTTTGACGCGCTCTCTGGAGGGGCCGGGGATTGAACCAGCGACCTTCCGATTACTAGATGACCCGCTCTACCTCCTGAGCCACGCCGCTTATATATTACATTGCTTACATATTATACTATATATTTCTCCGTCTCACTTACAACACTTAACGGCGTTAAAAACATCCTTGCCCTTTGTAGTGTCATGCAAAGGCACCAATTTCAGTAACTCCTCGTGCACTTCAAATGAACTGTCAGTGGCTCTTGTGTAAATGAGAAGCTGGCTAACATCCAACACATCTGTACTCTCGTCCAGTGCTAAGGAGAAGTACTTGCAGTCATGCATGACTTGTTTTAGCTTTCCCTCAACATGATTTTGAATGTCAATTCTTCGCGTCCCTGTGTGACGGGACAGAGACCGTTTCCAAGGTCTTAGCCATGTTCTCACCTCCAAAAGCTTTAGCCATCTGTACTGCACATAGCTTCACTGTTTCGCCATCTGACAAGGGCTCTTTACATTAGCAAACTCAAGGGAAACAGCATAAGACGCCTTGAGAGGACTCCGGTGTAGACGTGGCTTTGGTAAAAAGGCTCTGCTGTTGGTGTATTTTTCCTTTGAGCTCAGCGATGATAGTGGCTCTGGCACCTCCGGTGTACATGGCATATTTATCTTTGTGCGTGGCGTTGTAGTGGTGACTCAAGTTGAAAACCTTCATGGCTGATTTTATTTCAGGTCACACTAAACTCATAGGTTTGCCTTTGAATTCAGTAAAAAGATGTTCTGTTTCCCATCTTGCCTGGAAGACATGGTCTCGAGGTCAAGTTTTATTTTTTTGCCGCTCATGTCTCTCCTTGTTGTGTGTCGTTGCGGAAGAGAGCCACCGACACCAAGACGACACCATGCATGTGCAAGTAGTTGCTTGGCTACAGGTCTCTTGTGTTTTGGGGGAGGGCCCTCTATCAGTGGACAGTATAATTAAAATTGGGATCCGGCTCAAATGTGGTCCAACACCTGTGAAATCAACAATTTATTGATATTTGGAAATTGACCTGTGGGCCGTACTGCATGAGGACGGGTGCTGAATGCGGCCCGTGGGCTGCCAGTTGCCCATGCCTGAGCTATGTGGTGACCCTGGATAGGACATCAGAGCCCTCTTTTCTGCTTTCTCCACATACAAGTTGGCCACTATAGGTGAAACTGGGGAACCTATGTGACACCCCTTCACAACTGAACACTGAAGCTAAAAAGCAAATAATCCCCTCTGTAGTGACAGTAGAGACAAATGCCTCTTCCGGCCACTTACTGTAATAGTCTGTGAGAGTGATGGCATAACAGCAGTTCAATGTGGCACACTCAAAGGGACCGGTCATGTCATTGGCCACTTTTCCCCATGGTCGCAGTTCCACTGGCATAAGTGGCGCAGGTGCAGTCTTTGCCATTTTGTCATTGTATTGACATGACACGCATCAAGCTATCATGGTCTGTACATATTTGTCCATTTGTGGCCACCAGTATAGCTCAAGCAGTCTCTGCTTTGTACGCACCATTCCCTGGTACTCAAGGGCCAAGTCTATCACTCTGGATTGCAGTAAAGTGGGAACACCCAAGTGATCAGTGCCTCTCTTGACGAATGAGTTATCTACAGCCAGTTGATCTTGCACATTAAAGTTTATTTCTCACATTCTCTCAGCATTTTGGCTAGCCAGTCTTTCTGTATCTGACGTCGCAGTTGTGTCAGTTCAGGGCAGGTCTCACAGGCGGCGGTGAACTCTGGCATGGACATGGCATAGAAGGGAGCCATAAAGACAGTAGCCACCATGTCCGGTCCTTTTCAGCATCTCTTGTGGTAGGCAGTGGAAGCCTGGACAGGCAGTCGGCTGTCACAAATTGTTTACCAGGATGGTGAGTAACATCATACGTAAAGCAAAGTAGTCATGCAGACTATCTTGCGATTCGCAGTCCTGCATGACCAGTACCCTTGGATATGAGCAGGGTGGTAAGCCCTTGGTGGTCTGCACAAAGTGATGTCCCCACAGATAGGTTCTCCACCTTTCTACTGCCCAAACACATGCATGTGCTTAACGTTCAACAGTAGAATATTTTCTTTCAGCAGGAGAAAGTATCCTAGATGCAAAGTTATGATCCTCTGTGTTGTCTGGGTGAAGCAGGGTAAGTATACCCCCCCATTCCATAGTCAGAGGCATCAGTAGTCACACAAGTAGGCAATCAGGGTTGTATGGTGATAGAGCAGGGCTCTCAGCTATCAGTCTCTTAATCTCAGTAAAACTGGACTCAGCTTCAGCAGCCCATTTGAACTTCAGTTTTGTAGATTCCCTGAGTGTTGCACATAGCGGTTCAACAACAGTAGAGAAGTCAGTAATGAACTTACTGTACCATGAAGTTGGGCCCAGGAAGGATCGCAGGGAGGATGTGTCATGTGGGGCAGGTTCATTGGCCACTGCGCTGACCCAATCTTGGTCAGGGTGAAGTCAATCTTTGGATATGGTGTGGCCCAAGAAACGCAGAGAGGTCTTGTTGAACTTACTTGTGCATGTTCAGTTTGAGTCCAACATCACTCAAGGCATGTTACGTTCAACGTTGCTGTGTGCTTTGTCTCCTGCTGTTTTTCCCTCTGTAATGCTGTAGGGGAGTCATTCACCATTCCATTCGCTGTCTTATCCTCATCCCTGGTTCACTATTTCATCCGCTGTCCCTGCTGTCAATTGGTCCCGCCTCTACCAATCATGTTCCTCCTCTGGAGGATAAAAGTGAGTGTGTGTGTGTTTGATCATTTTCCCTACTTGTGACTGTGTGGTTGTCTGTGTGTAGGTCAGGCCCTGGGTCAGGTAAGACAGAGGCCTCTATACATCACTACTACATGTAGGTGGAACCTGTGTATAGACACATTAGGTAAGGGGTGGTTGCCATTCATGTGTTTTCATTTTTGGACAGTGGTCAAAGTAGTCAGATATGCAGGCTTTTGTTCGACTGAACATTTAGTTAGTTAGCCAGACTATCTTTTGTTTTAGCTCTGCTTGGTTTTGTTTCTTTCATTTCTTTGGCAACATCCGTGTCCCTTGACCTTGTGATCTAGTTGTGTCTTTGTGTAATTATTGGTAATGTAAATATGTTAATAGCACTTCCCTTCCACCTTGTTACAATACACCCCCTTGACTGCACCTTCACTCTTGTCCGGTCTCAATTATTCACACCCAGCGTGTTCCAAACCTTTCCACCTGGTCACTTTGTTTAATTAAACTTATGTTACGTATACCTCCTCCTACCCCTAGACCCCCATAACAGTCATAACAGTGTAACCCACATTCCTCTGTTGTGCAGGTTACAACAGCATATAGCGCCCTCTGTAGGCTGACATCATGAGCCTGCTGGGTGGCACCATAGCATATCATATCACATCATGAAGGTAGGCCTGTACCCCTGGCAGGCCTGCCAGTATGGTCGTCATCATATTTTGAAAGGCCAGCGGAGCCAAAGTGGGGCCAAATGGAACTCGTCAGAACCGGTAAAGACCATCGTGAGTGATTAATGCGGTTAAGTCACTGCTATCTAGATGTAGTAGCATCTGGTGATAGGCAGAGGCTAGGTCGATGGTAGAAAAGACTCCTGCTATAGTTGCAGAGCCACCAACTAGAGGACTGCATCAAATCTCGCGGGAGCGGGCGGTTTTAACTTTGCTGCGGGTGTAAGCGGGCGGGCAAAAAAAATAAACTGTGGGTCGCGCGATTTAGCTAGCGCTAACAAGAAAGATGGAGTCACTCTCCCTATTTCACCAAAAACGAAAGAAACTCATTTTAAAATGATAAATGATATTTCTCCTTGTAATGAGTTTCTGAGACAAAGATTTAATATTGATAAAAACAACTGTATGTTTTGTGATTCTGTTACCAAAACATTAGAACATTTGTTTTTTTACTTGTAATTATACTAGAGCCTTTTGGGAATTATCTCAAAATTGGATATCTGAAAAGGACTTTCATTTGCCCAATTTAGATTATAAGGATATTAAATTTGGAGTTACTAATGGAGGATAGAAATATGGAAATGTTGTACAATAACCTGATTATTATGGCTAAACAATTTATCCACAGATCTAGAGTTATTAATGCCAGGCCAATACTCTTAATCTTCATGAATGAAAGGGAAAACACATTAGTAAAATAATGTGTTTTCCCTACGGGACGGGAGAAGACAAATTTCCCCTCGGGGATGAACAAAGTATTCTGATTCTGAAAAAAAATAAAATCAATGGAATTCTACTGTGCGGGCCTGAATGGTCAGAATGTGGACAAGCACATTGTTGGAGTGTAACACGCACATTGCGGGTGCGAGCACTAATGGTCATAAATCCAGCGGGAGCGGGATTAAGAAAACAGTCCCGTGCAGGGCTCTACCACCAGCCACTTAAATAATAAGCCTTCATGTTCGGTAGCTAAAGCGACGTGCAACTCATGCAACAAAAAATTTTAAAAAATAAAGAAAAGTGGGACAGTTTTCAAAGTTTGTTGATCTGGTCAAAAGGATGTACATGACGTAGTGATATCTGAACTGGCTGTGCTTTACATGACTGCTACTGTAACGGATAAGACGCTACGTACTGTACAAGTTAATACAGATGGACATTTTCATGTTGTTGAGCTAATGGTAGATACAGGTTCACCTGTTTCTATTATTCCAGAGAGCACTTACCACACCCTCTTTCCTTCATGTGACCTTGCTGAGCCTACAGTGACTCTGCTCACACATTCAAGAGAGAACATACCAGTGAAAGAGTGTATGCATGCCACAGTGAATCATGATGGACATTCAACTATAGGCTCCGTCGTAGTGGTTAAGTCAGGTACTGCTCTGCTGGGCTAGATTTATTTGTTGCACTGCATATGTGTATTGAGGGAAGCAAAGCCGTTACTGTTCCCTGCCCTAATGATCCTTGTAACTATGCAAAGGGCATCTACAATTCTAAGCACCACAACAGACTGCACCAGAGACTCGGGTACAGAAAAAAACATCACAAAGAACAGTGCGTGCGATCAACGTCAAACTCACCTGCTCTTGACAATAACGTGCTGGGATTGGATCAGGGTGATCATTCGTCGGTCCTTCTCCTCCAACAAAACGCCTGGTACAGATGAACGTCATTTTATGGACTTTGGCCGCAAGCTCTGATCCAACGTAAACACTCCTCCAGCTCCTGCTTGGGTTTCGGAAAATTAAGGAACCGTACACCCACCGTATGCGGACTATCCGCGTGTCTGGAGTCACTATTGCATTCCCCATAGCAGCAATGTTTTATGTAGACCATGACACACTAGAAAAAATAGGTGAAAACGGCAAAAAAAATACGCAAAAAAACGAAGAAAATTACAACGAAGCGTTTACTTCTAGTGTAGTCTAGTGCATCCGATGTCTGACTTCCTTTTGCTGCGAAGCTTCCGCTTCCGCTCGGGAATGGCTAGAAAATAGCTCATGGACGCTGCCCCATTGGCCGTGTCTGCGGGTGGGGAGCCGGATGTGGGTATGTTTCCTGGTCACTGCACTAGCGCCTCCTCTGGTCGGTCGGGGCGCCTGTTAAGGGGGGAGGGGGAACTGGGGGGAATAGCGTGAGCCTCCCACGCGCTACGTCACCCTGGCGAAACTCCTCACTGTCAGGTGGAAAGAAGCGGCTGGCGACGCCACATGTATCGGAGGAGGCAATGAAGAGTGGGATAATTGGCCAAATACAATTGAGGCGATAAGGGGAAAAACAATCCAAAAATAAATTTAAAAAAATAAATGTAGGTAGTACCCGTAGCTGGTAAAATATAAAACAGTCTTGCCCCTCTGTGCCAAGTTCATGGAGAAAAGCTGCGTGCTTTCTTCCCCCGGGCCTAGCATCAATAACTACCATTTAGTTCTCAAACATTTTTAAACAAGTAGTGAAAGAAAGATTTGGTTCGCCTGGGCGGCATAAACAGTGCAGGTAAAGGCCACCCCCGCCGCCAAAATGTGGTATCCTATCCTTGTAAAAAATAAACTAGCCAGAGGGCCGTGCACTGTGCTTCACGTCATCCACTATGTTCTTCTTCTCTCCACACTGCAACATCTTGTAGAGAATGCTACCGTGTCCTATAGCGCCCTCAGTCTGTTTCTCACTGCAACACGACAGAGCACAGCACAGCACAGCACAGCACAGCACAGCACAGCACAGCACAGCACAGCACAGCACAGCACAGCACACTCACACAGGTATGCAAAAGCAGGCTCACATGCGTGCTGTCCACAAATGTACACACGCTTGTGCCCATGCCCACAGTCATACAGCTCATGGGTTAGGCTGCTGTAGATAAGTCAGGTGTGGACAGAAAGAGACATGCACAAACGCACGTACATCATCACCGGCGGTCACTCGGGGTCGAGTAGGACCGTCCTATCTCTGGGTCTTCAGGTCGGTGTAGAGGCCGATTTTGGAGCCGCACAATGGGAGGACGCCTGCACGTGACAGCTTTTTACGTGGAGTGGCTGATGCGCCTGCAGCCACCACACGGTCTTTGGCAGGGGGACGGCCAGAGTCCAATGGCATGGAGAACCAAGACGATTGGGGACCACCCTCCGTTGCAGCCTTCATCCACCTTCACTGCTGTTGTGACCTGGAGACATCTTCCACCAGTTCCGCCGCTGAGGTCTTTGTTGGATCGCGCTTCATCTGGAAGCTCCCTCTTGACCTATCCGCCTTGGGTGACCCTACCAGGAGCCAAGCGCCGGACGGCATAGCTCTTGAGATCATTGGTACACGCAAGCTTCTCCACCACGGCAAGGGGGCGATCCAGGAGAAGGCGCGCGCGCACACGCGCACACACCTCTCAAATGTCCTGATTTCTGCAAATGATTCATATTGTAACGTGCATGGATAAGTACACACGTTGGTCCTTGACTAACGGGTCATATCCTTTAGTCGACTGGTTAACGTTGTCGCTTGCGGTGCAGGAGATAGGGGTTCGCGTCCCGGCTGTGGCGGTTCTCGGGCTGCCCCCCCGAATTCGCTACAATATTCTCACATCGAAATCGACTTTAACTGTAAATTGAATCTGAATACATGCAATAATAGCAGCGACTGGCGGTCTACTCTCTATTGTCTGTAAGTGACAGACAAACAGATAGATAGATACGAGACATGGCGAAAGGTAATGGGAAGGAATACGAGAGAGCAACAACTTTACACCTTAACAGCAAGACGTATCAAAGTTGCACAGCAGACCTTTATCTGGTGCACTTGCTAAATCGCTCAGACAGATTTCATTTAAAAAACGATGAACAACACCACTTTAACCATCAACTAATCTATTCGTTTTATTTTGATCAATGCGAAAAAAGTTTTCCTCGTCGAGAAAAGGGAGGTGAAAACACGCCGAGCTCTCCGTGCAAACAAATCGCCTCTAAAATGATTTTCAGAACAAAGTCGGCGAGGTCAGTAACGGATGTCCCCAAATGGAAACGCTGGATGTGTTGATTTATAGCGGTAGCCCTCAACACACTGCAGGGCCTACTTTCCATCAGTCTAAATATACACACACACACACACACACACGCACACACGCTCTCTCTCTCTCCTCCACCGTCTATAGGTCCGCATACCGCGATCTGATTGTCTGACCGTATATGTGCGTGCGTGCGCGCGCGCGCGCGGCGGCGGAGGGTCGGACAGCTGACGCGCCGGAGCGCAGCGGCGCATCTTCAGTCCGACGGCGGGCAGGGAAAGGTGCGCTGAGGGCTCCTGTCCGTCTCATTGCCCCGGAAACGCTGCTCTCATTAGCCGCACGGATAAGCCCGAGAGAACAGCGCGCTCCACCGCTCCACGACCCGCCGGGTTCCCTCTTGTGCGAACGGACCCGTGACATTTAAAACGCTTCTGCTCCCTGATGTTTTCCATGGACCATTCAAGTTAACCTCGGGTTTTTTTTTATTTTATTCTGTTTTATTTTATTCGGACGTCGCAAAAAAGCTGAGACGAACCAATTTAACTGTTCGTTTTACCGTCCTCGTCCCTTGCCGTTTCGCAGAGCCCGTTTTAAATCTCGGACGTGGGCCAAAGACGATTATGGAAATACTTGTGTAGAACCTGCGGAGCCGGCATCACACCACATGGCATGAACACTTGGCCGAACTCGGTACCGCTGATTTCATGTTGCTCCGGAGCCGGACGAAGGACGGCTGCCCGGGGGGCTGCCTGCCATGCTGACCGCGCAGCGTCCGCAGACGCGTGAATGGAGAAGAGCGGCTCGGGTTCGGTGAAGCTGCAGGAGGACCGCTTATAATAATGGGGCTCAAACGCGGCGCGAACACACACGTCTCCGTAAGCCGACGTCAGCCCAAACACACATCCAGAATCTACTTCGCCTCCGTGTTGCTCCTGCTGCTGTTCACCCCGATAGCGGACACGTCATGGTGGTGAGTCACTGCGTTCAAAAGGTGTATGGGGGCAAGTTCGGGGCGCGTGCATGCAGCTGTTATATGAATGGCACAGATGAGCACTGCGAAATTAATGGAAAACGTATTTAAAGATAAAGATGCTTTTTTTCCAGAGCAGTTAGAGCCGCAGGTGTTCTGTGATGGACTGGGTTTAAAAAAAACAACAACACACACACTTTCAGGTAGACTCCGGAGCTTCAACGTGAATTTGCAAATTTGTACATTTTTTGGTGGGAATTACAGCCATAACCATATGCCCAAATTCAATTTACTTGAATTGAGAAACGGTGCGTAAAACGCTCCCCCTGATAAATCTATTCTTTTGCCATTTGCTCCCCGCCCCCCCCCAAAAAAACCGACCTGTGGATGCCACCGCGTGCATGAACGCGTTGAAACGTCACATATTGATTTCTGACCCTGCACAGGAATGCGCTCCATATAGGCCCCTATGTGGATGCTGCGCTCCCGCTTATATGGTGGCCAAGTGCGCGTCGTTTATGAAGATGAATGGCGCGCGGGGAATCTCCCCCATCCATCCATCTTGCCCCTGCTCAGTGGCAGGTGCAGCCGCTGGTGCATGAATAAGATAAGTGCTGGTGGATGATTTCTCTTGAGGGGGGGGGCGGGGGGCGCAACTGCAAAAGGAATAATAAACCTTGCAGGTAAGTCTCCTCCTCATCCATTCGCCACCTGAAACCCTTCCCATGCGTCAGGCTCCCGGTGGAAAATATAAACCCGAAATATGTGATGGACTGTAAACCTTACGCCGAACCTCTGCAAACAAGCCATAAGTCACCGACTGCTTTATTCCTGGACGTATCCGGGCACCCCCGTAACAAGTAGTCCCTGTCCTGCACTGCACGGATTTAGACTAAAACTGAAAACTGTTCCTTTGCAGACAAGGTCATGAACAGCAGTTCCTCTGTAGAGCCGTGAAGCGTATTTCCTCCTACCCGGGATGCTGCGACCCCTTCCCTGCCTCACGCAGACCGTTCTGAATTAAACTGGGGTCGAATAAGAGAAATCCACAGCGCGAGGGAGGACGAAAGGACGAAAGGGTGAGAGAGAGTTGGACAGAGAGTGGGCGAGAGACAGATGGAGGGAGAGACAGACAGACAGACAGACAGACAGACAGACAGACAGACAGAGAGATACTTTCAAGATAAACGCAGTTTTTATTCTGGTTCGTGTTTGTGCCTGTTTTTAACTGTTGTGACAATTTAGCGAGCGCCGTGAGTTTTATCTTGCAGCCCCCTCCCCCCCCTCTCTCTATGTCTCTCTCTCTCTCTCTATGTCTCTCTCTCTCTCTCTCTCTCTCTCTCTCTCTCTATGTCTCTCTCTCTATGTCTCTCTCTCTCTCTCTCTCTATGTCTCTCTCTCTCTCTCTCTATGTCTCTCTCTCTCTCTCTCTGTGTCTCTCTCCGCGTGTGTCCTGCTAGAGACCGTCAGGGGTCTTTTGGCAGAGTCCATATTTAAAACACAATAAAAAACACGTAGCGGCTCTGCTATGCTTTACTACTCAGGCAGATAGTGGCAGTTACGGTGGAAGTGAGAAAAGCCTTAACAGGAGTGGAAAACCACCTGCTCGGGCCTGTTTCTGCCTTGGTGGCCCGGCGACAAGAATGCGGTTGCGATTAGGGACCATCATGATGTCCGGATGGCGAGCCAAGCATGCCGGCTTAGTCAAGGAGGCTGCGCGGTCATATGGTCCCGGGGGATACTGGAGGGGGAATGGTCCGAGTGCTGGACTCTCAGGAGTCCCTCGTGTACTCTGGTCGCCTGTCTCCTTTTTTCTTGTCCGATGAAGCTTTTTCATAAAAGACCCCCCACCACCACCACCACCCCTACAAACAACGAGACAAGGCGAATAAGAACAGTCTAGAAGTCAGACTGGAGGCTGAAGTCAGCTTTTGTGTGTCTGACTCTTACGAAGTACAATATCCATAGAAGATATGGCACTTTAATCTGTGTGTGTGTGTGTGTGTGTGTGTGTCTATCTGTGCGTGTGCATGTAATAGATGTACATTTCGGTAAGTCTGTAGCCATGTCGGTGTATGTGTGTCTGAAGAAGCATACGTATGTCGGTGCGTAGGTGTGTGATTACATCTTAATAGAGCAGGAAGTGAGGCGGTGACGGGTGAGAGGGGCAGTTATTATCGAAAGGGACGAATTATCTAATTTAAAAAAAATGAAGACGGTGTGAAGTACGGTGGCGCAGTGGTTAGCGTGGCCGCCTCACAGCAAGAAGGTCCTGGGTTCGAACCCCGGGGTAGTCCAGTCTTGGGGGTCGTCCCGGTTCGTCCTCTGTGTGGAGTTTGCATGTTCTCCCCTTGTCCGCGTGGGTTTCCTCCCACAGTCCAAATACATGTAGGTCAGGTGAATCGCCAGTACTGTCCCTAGGTGTGTGGGTGGGCCCTGTGATGGCATGGCGGCCTGTCCAAGGTGCCTCCCCGCCTGCCGCCCAATGACTGCTGGGATAGGCTCCAGCATCCCGCGCCCCCAATCGGGATAAGCGGCTTGGATACTGGATAATAATGGTGTGAAGTAATCCCCCCCCCCTCCATCAGAATCCAGTCTACTCTTCTAGATTCACTCCCTTGGCGATACAACCGTCCACACCATACACCATGTTAGTGTTTTGAAAATGTCAGCGGTTTAACTGTGTCACACCTTGTCTGTATTTGACGGGACGTGCGTCCACAGGTACATCGGCGCGCTGGGCGCTCGGGTGATCTGCGACAACATCCCAGGTCTGGTGAACAAGCAGCGCCAGCTGTGCCAGCGGCACCCAGACCTGATGCAGTCCATTGGCGAGGGAGCCAAAGAGTGGATCAAAGAATGTCAGCACCAGTTCAGACACCACCGCTGGAACTGCAGCACGCTGGACCGGGACCACACCGTGTTTGGCAGGGTCACACTGCGAAGTGAGTTGAGGCATGTGAGTCTGTGTGTGTAGGAGTATGCTCGCCTGGTAGTCAAGACCACCCCAAGGTGAGACCAAGTCCAGACCACGTCTAAATTCAAAGCCAATCATAAGGTCCATCTCCGCGTGTCCACGACGGTCTTCGAGGGTCCGCGTGATGTAAATGTCGGCATCTGCCCCATGCCCATGAGGGTCCGTGCAGACCGCTTTGTGGACGACCGCACGCAAGTTGTGATGCGACCCAAAATTTGTGACCGCAGACTGTACGCATAGCAAGGGCGCAGACTGTGCCTGCTCCAGATAACAAAATGGATGCTTGTTTTGCAGAGAGGTTGTGCGAGGAGACCTGCCGTTACCCACATTCTTATAATTCGTCTTCGAAAGAATACAGCGACAGCCAAATAACGTTGAACTTACGGCGAGAAATTCTTTCCTAACGCGCGTGCTTCTTCTTCTTCTTCTTCGTCTTCTACTTGGCGTACATGGCAGTTGGCAAACAACGTTATGGCGCATTACCGCCACCAACTGGACTGGCGCGTGGGACTCGACTCTGCATAACGGTAGTCCGACTTGCCGACCTGTGTTGTAATCTTTGATTCTGTAGAGCTCGATGGGTTTGTGAAATGTTTTATTATCCTATCTGTTTGGTATACGTGTGCTGTATTTTGAATGTTTCTTCTGTAGAATAAAAGAAAAAAGTACGACTTCCGGTTTCTAGTGCAGCGGTCATACCAGTTCCCTGTTTGTTGGCGTGCGCTATTGACAATGGCGTATTTTTCGCGATGCCTGCAAGATTTTCCATGGATAAATGTCAACGACATGCACAGAATTGTCGACAAACTTCAAGTTACGTCCACAAATTACGAGGATACTCATGCGCATAATTGTGAACGTAACTTGGTATGTAACTTGAAACTTGTCACCGGTTTGTTGGTAGGTGCAAGCGAGGGTTTGTCGACAATTCCGTGCATGTTGCTGACATTCATCCATGGTAAACCTTGCAGGCATCGCGAAAAAACATGCCATTGTCAATAGCACACGCCAACAAACAGGAAACCGGTATGACCACTGCATGGAAGCCTTGTTTTTTTTCCGACCCGCATTCCGGGAACTCTGCCTCTGATTGGCTAGTACTCGTTGCCTCCGTTGATTAGGTTGGTTAAGGTTAGGATTAGGGTGGGATTAAGGATAGGGTTAGCCAATCAGAGATAAAGTTGGGGCGGGTCTTCCCGGAATCCAGGTGGGAAAAATAATAACGCGCAGGGGAAGTGGGTCCGCCCCAGTTTGGCGTTCCACGCATGCGCATTTCCCGATCCACGCCACATTCCAGTTGGTGGCGGTAATGCGCCATAATGTTTACCAACCAGCACTGCAATTTTCATCTCTCCCAACCATTTGCGCAATTTCTTGCCAGGACTTCAACGCCATTTGGCTGTCTTTGTATTCTTTCCAAGACATATTATATAAATTTGGGTAGCGGCGGATCTGCTGGCACAACCACTCCTCAAAACAAGCGTCCGTTCTGTCATCTGGAGCATGCGCAGTTATTGCTCTATGCGTAGAGTTTGAGCGGTCACAAATTTTGGGCTTCATACAGCTGTCCGCACAGGGGTCTGCGCGGACCCTCACGGACACGGGCAGATAATGACATTTACGTCACGCGGACCAAAGCGGACCCCTGGGGGCGCGGAAAGTATGAATCGGCCTTTAGGGGGCCAGTCTGACTAAATTTCCAGAACGAAGCTTATCAGGTCCGAGTCAAATCCAAGACTTTTAAGGTGTTGAGCCCAACTCAAAACCATTGTGGCCAAAACTTGTGTAAAGACAGATACCAGAACAGTACAAGTCCAATAAAACAGCATGACTGTAAGTCTACCGTCATAGCAGAAGTCAGCTTAACTTCACTGAAATATTTATCTAGGCTTTATTTTCCCCCTTCGCCAAGGGAGAAATGTTTCAGATTCCAATGTTTCAAAGATATAAATCAATAATAAAAAGGTAAACAAATCAGATTAGACTGCACTTTATTGATCTCCTCGGGGGGGGGGGGGGGGGTTGATGTTCGGTTAAAAAAAAACAAGTAAATTAAAGTTTTGTACTTGACGGGCTTTGAAAAATGATCATGACTCCACACTCTGAGCCCGAGTCAAGTCCGGCTCATTAGGATGTGAAGTCTGAGACGAGACCTTCACAGTGCTGACTTGAGACCGAGTCCACACTCGATAACTACAATCTATGCATGCACGTACGTCGGCTGTTTATTTCAGCACCAAGAGTTGTGGGGCAAAAAAAATTCAGGTTGATCATCCTCATAGATGTCTCCTGACTTCCCCCCATGTTTCCCTACAAAGCAGGGGTGGGCGATCTTATCCAGAAAGGGCTGGTGTGGGTGCAAGTTTTTGTTCCAACCAAGCAGTTACACACTTGATCCCACTAATCAACCAATAGTCTTTGCTGAGGAACTTGATTAGGAGACACAGGTGTGTAACTACTTGGTTGGAACAAAGCCCTGCACCCACACCAGCCCTTTCTGGATAAGATTGCCCACCCCTGCTACAAAGCATAGGAATGAACAGGCATCGTATCCATCCAGCGCTGGCCTCTCATCAATCTGAACTTTGCCCCAGAGTACAGACTGGGCTGTCTGGGGGAGAAGGTGGAGCGGTTTCACCTTCTCAGCGACCGAGGAAAGATTGGGAAAGTGGAAGTTCTCCGAAAACAAGTAGCAGATAGAGATATCCACATGGGCGACGTATAAACAGTAATAGGAGATGTAAATATTTGGGGAGAAGTTTCTGGCGGCTAGACAAAACCTCACTCCCTGACATATCGCCGGTTCCTCCATCTGCCTGGTTTGCGTGAGCAGAGAGGAGAGTGGGGAGGTGGGAGCAGGAAAAGCCAGACCAAATATCCCCTTTCTGAAAACCTCCTCTCCTCTGAAAGGAAAACACAGGCCTGCCATCTGTGCACATCAGAAAAGTGAAAGGAGAGTCGGGTGGAGTGTGATGTTAAAGCTGACATGCTGCTTCTATCTGGGCCCTTCCACCATAAATGGGCTGATTTCTAAGGCTCCCTAAACAGTTGGGAATACGCCGCAAAAAGTCAGCTATTCAGGTCAGAAGTGTAAAGACTACAAGCCAGTATTAACCCCTATATTATGTGATGCTGCAATTATACTGCGAGAGTGTTATTTAGACATACGGAATAACACCATCAAAAAAAGGTTACTTCTGCACAATAGTCTTGTCAAATTTTGTTTAAAAAAGTCCTTCTCCATATGTGTGTACCCGTGTCCCATTAAATGTCATGCACATTTATATTTTGTGTAACCATTGTGTAACTGAATCAAGTGAAACTGGACTTGGTTTATATCCATGAAGACGTTTCGCCCTCTCATCCAAGAGGCTTCATCAGTTCGTGCCTTTCTGACTAGACCAAGCTAGTCTGACTGGCTGGTGATGAAACTCAGATATTTATCCTCTTTGGAGTCGTTATCAGAGCTATTGATCATCACCGGCCAATAAGACTAGCTTGGTCTAGTCAGAAAGGCACGAACTGATGAAGCCTCTTGGATGAGAGGCGAAACGTCTTCACGGATATATACCAAGTCCAGTTGCACTTGATTCAATTCCTTTGGATAACCATGACCTGGATGAATGAGAACATTCACAGACATATTGTGTAACTGTATGGGATTATATACCGTGGATATAAAAAGTATACACACCTATGTTAAAATGGCAGGTTTTTGTGATATAAAAAAATGAAACCAAGATAAATCACGTCAGAACTTTTTTGAAATTGCAACCAACAAAATTCAAGGGAAAAACAATCAGAAACATTTTAGGGGAAAAAAAAGAAAAGAAAAATACAAAACTTACAATAACCTGGTTGCATAACCCTGGGTGCCACGGTGGCCCAGTGGTTAGCACTGTTGCCTCACAGCAAAGGTCCTGGGTTTGAAGCCCAGGCCATCCCAAGTCTTTTTTGTGTGGAGTTTGCATGTTCTCTCCATGTCTACATGGGTTTCCTCCGGGTGCTCCGGTTTCCTCCCACCATCAAAAAGACATGTATGTTAGGGTTAATACTCTTGTCTGTGCCCCTGAGCAAGGCAATGTAAAGGAGAACTGGAGTTGGTCCCCGGGCGCTGCAGCTGCCCACTGATCCTATACAATAGGGATGGGTTAAATGCAGAGAACAAATTCATTGTAATAATACAATGTCAAATACAGTGGCTGGCACAAGTGTGCACACCCCTAAGCTAATACTTTGTTGAAGCACCTTCTGATTTTACTACAGCACTCAAGTTTTTTGGGGTCTATCAGAGTGGCACATCTTGACTTGGCAATATTTTCCCCACTCTTCCTTGCAACAACATTCTAGAGCTGTCAAATTTTGAGGGCATCTCCTGTGCACAGCCCTCTTCAGGTCACCCCCACAGATTTTCTGTTGGATTCAGGTCTGGGCTCTGGCTGGGCGATTCCAAAAGGTTGGTCTCCATTTGGTGAAGCCATTCCTTTGTTGATGTGGATGCATGCTTTTGGTCGTTGTCATGTTGAAAGGTCGACTGGTGTTTGGAGCTATTCATGGTTCCCACCACTTTGACTAAAGCCCCCAGTTCCAGTCGAAGAAAAGCAGCCCCAAAGCATGATGCTGCCACCACCATGCTTCACCGTGGGTATGGTGTTCTTCTGGTGATGTGCTGCGTTGTTTTTGTGCCAAACATACCTTTTGGAATTATGGCCAAAAAGTTCAACCTTGGTCTCTTCAGACCATAACACATTTTCCCCACATGGTTTTGGGAGACTGGCTGTATCTTTCAGCAAAATCTAGTCGGGCTTGGATGGTTTTTTTTATTTTGGCTGGACAGGTCAGCGGAGCCAGCCTTACAACCGCGAATGACCATGACAGAGTGATCATGTTAGAGTGACTGAGTGAAAAAGTTACATGATTGGGCCGCTGGATCAGGTGATCTGCGATGTCACTGAAGTTAACTTAAACGACTGGTTGGCCGACCAATGATGTTGCTAGTAAACATGGAAGTGGGAGTTTTGGGTTTATTTTGGGAAGTGGGAGTTTCCCTATTGGTCATTGCTCTTTCAAAATGAATCTGTGCAGCAGTTCCAGCTCATTCCACATTAATCACATGTTAATGAACAGAATATATTGCTGCTCGTGGAGACTACTGAAATGCTAAGAACAGAACATTTTGCTGCTCTTTCCACATCTGGGTACGCACTGTAATAGTCCGGCATAAAGCAGAGTAAGAGAGAAAACAGCTCTTCATGCACTGAGAGGTATGCCGGAGAGCGCACAGTTAAAGCACCCCAAATCACTCTGACAAAACACTCAATACAGAGTAAGTCTTAGAAAAAGATATCCGCAAATTGAGACAGATAAGAGAGGAGGGGGAGTTAACCGATAATTAGGATAGTTATAATTGCATTTAAATTCAGTTTTCTTTCAAATCAAACATCCCAAGCTATGAGTGGAAAGTATTGTTCTTGCAGTTGCATTCATAGCTTCTTTTTTTTTTTAATTCGACCATAACTTAACCATGTCAATGCAATATACTACTTCAGTATACTTTAACAACAAATATTACTGGGACCACTACAAAATATTGCAGATGAACATTTAATATCCAGGAATTCACAATGTCAAAACTACCACTGACTATCCCTGCAACCAACTGGCCACAATTTAGGACATTGACCATACACGGTCCAGCCATATACTAGGTTTTCACTTTGTCTTGTTTCCTGTGAAAAGACTTCCATCTTGCCACCCTACCCCATAGCCCAGACATATGAAGAATCCAAGAGATTGTTGTCACATGTAGGGAACAACCAGTACTCGCCAGAAATTCCTGCAGCTCCTTTAATGTTTGCCGTAGGCCTCTTGGCAGCCTCCCTGACCAGTTTTCTCCTTATCATCTCATCAATTTGGAGGGACGTCCTGTTCTCGGTAATGTCACTGTTGTGGCATATTTTCTCCACTTGTTGATGACTGTCTTCACTGTGTTCCAAGGTACATCTAATGCCTTGGAAATTCCTTTGCACTCCTCTCCTGATTGATACCTTTCTAACAACGAGAGCCTGTCCATGGTTTGTAAGCTTTTTGTGGATCATGGCTTTTGCACTTGGATGCAGCCAAGAAGATGTCAGAAAAATCCCACAGGCACAGCTGAACTTTATTTTGGGGTTAATCAGAGCCATTTTAATTGATGGAAGGTGTATACTAACCCCTATTTAACATGATTTTTTTTAATGTGATTGGGTAATTTTGAACACAGCTACATCCCCAATTGTAAAAGGGTGTGCTTATTGTAAGTTCTGTATTTTTTTCCTCTCTTTCCCTAAAATGTTTGATTGTTTTTCCCTTTTTTTTATAGGTTGCAATTTCACATTAAGGGTTGAAGAAGTTCTGACATAATTTATCTTGGTTTAATTGTTTTACATCTTTTATATCCACTACATGTATATATATATATATATATATACATATATACACATACATACATACATACATACATACATACATACACACACACACACACACACACACACATATATATATTTCAGGGCTGACATGAATCCTCTTTCCATAAATTTGTAGTGTACATCAAAGCAAAGTGAATATCATCAAACTGATGTAAGTTAAAGAGTAGTGTATTTCGGTGCTAAAAGAGATAAATTGATGCTTTTTTTTGGGAAAATATTACCCATATTGGTTGGTAGTTGTCCAGTGACAACTACTGACATATAAGTTCATACCTTATTTAACTCAATAACAACATCGTACAGACGATACCCTCTGGGTAATGGTAATGCCCTAATTTATATCTCCCCCATCTTCCTAGGCAGCCGAGAGGCGGCTTTTGTGTACGCCATCTCGTCGGCAGGAGTGGTCTATGCCATCACCAGGGCCTGCAGTCAAGGTGAGCTCAAGATTTGCAGCTGTGACAGCCAAAAGCGTGGCTTTGACCGCGATGACCACGGCAGCTTCGACTGGGGCGGGTGCAGCGACAACATCAACTATGGGATAAGCTTTGCCAAGGCTTTCGTCGACGCCAGGGAGAAGATGGTGAAAGATGCTCGGGCCCTCATGAACATGCACAACAACCGCTGTGGGAGAATGGTGAGCAGCAGGGAAGAAGTCTGACATGGCCAAAGGTTAAGGTGGTGGGTGGGTGGAGGGAGGATAATTTGGGAACAATCAAATGTTCCTTTCTAGATTTAAAAGAAGAACTATATAGGAAAATATCTTAGGTTTGGTAATTCAGTAGTAATATACGTCTTCCCAACACTCCCAGCTATAATGGACAGAAATGGAACAATAGTTTTTGGCACTTTTTGCCAGATTTTACTGCAAAATAAGTTGTTTCTGAGTGAGGAGAATATCATGATATTAGTCAATATTTAAGTTCTTATTTCAATGCTTTTTATGAAAGCCTGGACTTGTAAACTGTATTGCTGTTTGAGATTTCTCTGTAAGAAGTGAACTTCAAGCAGCATCCGCTTAGCTTTATGATTACACGGTTAACAACTGTGCCGGCTTGGACGGCCAAACATTAATCACGCCATGGGCAACATCACTGACTTAACACCCTTGTCACCTCTGACCTCTGCTCTAGGCAGTAAAGCGCTTTATGAAGCAGGAGTGCAAGTGTCACGGGATGAGTGGCTCCTGCACTACAAGGACCTGCTGGCTGGCTATGTCTGACTTCAGGCGGACTGGAGACTACCTGCGCAAGAAATACAACACAGCCGTCGAGGTGACCATGAACCAGGATGGGACCGGCTTCATGGTGGCTGACAGGAATTTCAAGGGAACCATGAAGAACGACCTAGTATACGTCGAGAACTCACCAGACTACTGCCTGATGGACCGCACGGCAGGTGGGTTTAGAGTTAATTCACTTATTCATTGTCCATAAATTCTTAATCCAATTCAGGGTACCACCCCAGCATGCATTTAGGTAGAAGGTCCTGGTCACCAGTCCATCACAGGGCCCACACATGCAATCACTCACATGCTATTCAGTCCTACGGGCAATGTTTAAGTCTCAGATTCGACTTACATGACAGAGCAGAGAAACATGAAGTACCTGGAAGAAACCCACGCAAACACAAGAAGAACATGCATACACCACACACTGGTCTTGTTGTAAGGCAGCAATGCTATCCACTAAGCCACCTTGCTAAAAGTGCAGTTTTGTCCATTTAGATGTACAACATTTATTTATTAAATAGTTATTTTGTATTATTTGCTTGTTGAACCATGGCTAAAGCAAACCATCCCTCAAGAAGTAGTTTGGAAAATCTTGAAATTGTCAATACAGGAGAGGTGCAACGACTCAATTCACGGAGTCCTACATTGGATGCCGAAACAACCAACAGCATTATAACAAGGACTAATTAATCATCTTTCACCTTATTTGCCAGTCTTCACTGAAAGAAAAGAGCAACATGAGACAGATAGATATCAGCGCAGCACTGTGTCAGTTTCACTAAAACTGTGAGAATCAGGGACTCATCTGCAGAAGGCCCTGCATTCCTTCACAGCTTAGAGTTCAATTATTTGACCTTTGACATCTCCCCTTAATTCCCACAGTGGATGCTTTGCCTGGTTAGGCTCTGTCCCCCCATCTGATCCTTTTAATAGAAGTCTAAAGAAGTTCAATAATTCACTATTAATAGACTAGTTATGATACTCTGGACAGGTATGGCAGCATCTCATCAACATCTTTCACTGCTCTTCCTCTGTTAGATAGAGATAAAGGCTGTCCATTGATGGCCAACGAGGGTTTGTTTGCTATGAAGGGAGGATGCCTTTACCCTTTTTTAAAGGTGAATAGGTGATCTTAAAAGCAGCTTATGACCCTTCCTCACCACTAATCTCCATTCTATAGGAATTCTCACCCTAAGGATACATGCAGGCTTATTGTCCAAATCCTTTCTTTGGTCTCCATTAAGCTTCACCCTCCAAAGCCGAAGGGGGACTATCTGCCTTCTTGTCTCGTCTTCAATCCAGGGATTTTATTCTGAAGCTATTGTTTTTGATCTGTAAGCACATCTCCAGTTACAAGCCAATGGGTTGACATTTTACTTTGGTAGAGCCTTTTCAGTTTTCAACATACACAACTCTATAAAAGTTCAGGGGTAGTCACTCTAGAGGATGAGTTACCAATGACTGCTATGACACTTCTTTTTTTTCCAAAGTGCAAACGAGAAAATGTTTCCATCTATGAATATCTAGTAGTGCTAATTTTGGTGGTGAATTTTGCATGAAAACAGATATCACTGAATCAGTGATATACACTGTACAAGTTTTAATAAAGTGAAATATTACATCACAACCATTTTACATTTGTAATAATTTGGGGCTATGGCAACAGATAACAATATTTTCCCACATGGATTGAGCAGCAAAACTTAAAAAAGTTAATGAACTAGCTTCCAAAGAACAAAGTAAAGTAATAATTGCTCTTTTAAGCCACAAGTGTTGACGAGTTAACAGTATTTAAGTGCTGGTTTTAAACATTGTAAGGGACATTTACTAGCTATCCAATATCTTTATACTCTTTAGAAGCCCTAACCCCTAAAGATATTTTTTTCTCCCAATTGTACTTGGCCAATTACCCCCCTCTTCCGAGCCATGCCGGTCGCTGCTCCACCACCTCTGCCGATCCGGGGAGGGCTGCAGACTACCACATGTCTCCTGATACATGTGGAGTCGCCAGCCGCTTCTTTTCACCTGACAGTCAGGAGTTTCACCAGGGGGACATCGCGGGTGGGAGGATCACGCTATTCCCCCCCAGTTTCCCCTCCCCCCTGAATAGGCACCCCAACTGACCACAGGAGGCGCTAGTGCAGCGACCAGGACACATACCCACATCTGGCTTTCCACCCGCAGACACCTAAAGATCTATTTTCTAAAGAGCTAACCCCCCCCCCCAAAAACCCCAACATCCTTGTAATTAGCCATCCTACTATGGCATATGTCCGTATTTAATAATAATAATACATTTTATTTGTGGGCACCTGTCAGAGCCCTCAAGGACACCTTAGAGAACACAGTTAAAAAAAAAAAAACAACCAGCATGGTATCAGACAGCATAAATCAAAACAAAGCAGGGTAGACAATAAAAAGTTAATACAACAGATAGGTATAAAATCATCGTCAGCAGAAAACTCAATGAAGCGTGGAGCAGACTGAATATGCCAGTTCGAAAAGGTACGTTTTGAGATGGGATTTGCAGGTTGAAAGAGAGTCAATGTTGCGAATGTCTTGTGGACGAGGGTTCCATAGGTGGGGGCAAAATGACTGAAGGCTCTAGATCCCCATGGTAGTCAAGCAGGCCAATGGTGTACTGAATTGGAGAGCAGAAGAGGATCTTAGAGTGCGGGAGGATGTGTGGATATGAAGGAGTTCAGAAAGAGAAGGAGGTAGGTTATTAAGGGCCTTAAAGGTGAGATGCAGGATCTTGAAGTCAATATGGTATTTAACAGGGAGCCAATGGAGTTGCTGAAGAACAGGAGTGATATAATCTATGGAAGGAGTTCTGGTAATGATATGGGCAGCTGAATTCTGGACCAATTGAAGTTTATGAATACACTTGAGGGGAAGACCGAAGAGGGTAGAATTGCAGTGGTCAATACAGGATGTAACCAGGGTGTGAATGAGTATGGCGGTGCTGTTAGGTGTAAGTGACGGGCGAAGATGAATAATATTGCGTAGGTGGAAGTATGCAGGCCAAGTAATATTGTTGATGTGAGCTTTAAAAGATAATGTGCTGTCCAAGATGACACCCAGACTCTTAACCTGAGGTGATAGAGGAACTATAGAATTCTCAATAGTCAGAGAAAAACTATCAGGTTTAGCCACAGTAGATTTAGTACCGACTAGGAGGACCTCAGTTGTATTACTGTTAAGCTTGAGGAAGTGGTATGAAAACCAGGATTTGATTTCTAGTAAGCAGTCAGAAAGGGAAGTGGGTGGAAGAGTGGAGGTAGGCTTGGTGGATAGATAAAGTTGGGTGTCATCTGCGTAGCAGTGAAATTGAATGCTAAATTTCCTGAAAATATGGCCAAGAGGTAATAAGTAAATAACAAATAGGAGGGGTCCCAATACAGAGCCCTGGGGAACACTGTAGTAACAGGAAAGGACTGTGATCTCAAATTTTTAAGTTGGACAAACTGAGCGCAGCCAGACAGATATGATCTAAACCAGTCAAGGGGCGTGCCAGTTATTCCAATAGAAGCTAATCTCTCAAGGAGAATGTTATGTGAAATGGTATCAAAGGCTCCACTCAGGCCGAGAAGGACAAGTATGGTTAAGAGCCCAGAGTCAGCTGCCATTAACAGATCATTAGTGATTTTCACCAAGGCTGTCTCCATACTGTGCATGGAGTGAAAACCAGACTGGAATTGTTCAAACAGATGGTTGAGCATCAAGTGAGCGTGTACCTGAGATGCGACTGTTCTTTCAAGTGTTTTAGAAAGAAATCGTAAATTTGAGATTGGGTGAAAATTATTCAAATTGTTGGAGTCTGCATCAGGTTTCTTGAGTATTGGAGTTATTGCAGCTGTTTTGAGAGATGAGGGAACAAGGCCAGAGTTAAGAGAGGAATGTATGATATCAGTTATTAAAGAGGATAGAGAAGGTAGACAGGCTTTTACTAAATGAGTAGGAAGGGGGTCTAGCTGACAGGTACTAGATGATTTGGATTTGTGAATAAGACCAGATATTTCAGCAACAGTTTGGAGTTTAAAACTAGATAGTGAAGAAGAGAGGGGAACATAGAAGGGTGAATAAGACGAACTATATGCGGTATTGTTCGATGAGGTCAATTGCTGATGAATATTTTCAAGTTTGGCATTAAAAAAGGTCATGAAGGTGTTACACTGAGCAACTGAATACAGGTGAGGTGCAAGAGTGTCCAGTGGCTGTAAAATATTGTTTACCATGGAAAACAGAGCTGTAGTGTTCCCTTTGCCTGATCTAATTAAATTTGCATAATAAGACGATTTTGCTGTGGACAGAGCCTCCTTATAATGAAGTGTGGTCATCATACATGTCTTTATGAACAAGGCCAGTTTTCGTGTAAAGGCGTTCCAGGTGACGGCCTTTAGCTTTAAGCTTGCGTAGTGCAGGTGTAAACGAAGTGGCAGAGTGGGTAAAGGAAACAGACTGGGTTTTTAAAGGAGCAAGATCATTTAAAAGACTATAAAGTCCATCATTGTAATGAGAGACCAGTTCATCTCGGGTGGATAAATTGCCTTTTCTAGGGAGGTCATCAATTCCACTAGAACGAGCAGATAAATCAATATTCTTAATGTTACAGAATGAGGTGGAGGGGACAAATTTGTTTTGGATACTGTTAAAAGACTTCGGATATTTGTTAAAAGACTTGGTTCATATATTTCCAACCAGTCACTGAAATGTGTACAGTGTCTGAAGCTGACAAAACAAATCACAATTTGTCTTTCTAGAATGTTCCAAATCCCAGAACAGCAGTCTCTGACTGAACACTGAACTGACTGAACACCAGCATGAAGCATACTGTTTGTTCATAGATGTTTCCGCTAATGAACTTTACTCATCACTGTGTTGTGTTGTACTTTTTCCATGGAACTGGTCCATATACACGTCTTTGGCTCAAGTGAATCCCGAGTCCGACTTCTGCTGACAAAAACGTCCCTCTCTCTTTTATTAAACTCGTTCTGCTGACAAAAACTTCCCTCTCTCTTTTATTAAACTCGTTCATCTTAACTGCATTGCCTCCAAAACTCCACAAGATTCTCAATTTTTCTTGCACTCAAAAGATTAAAGTCCCAAATATCAACTTTGTTATATTACTTATCGAACAGATATTGTGGGCCCACAGAAGGTCCACAGGGAAACAAAAACTGAAAATATCTCCTCTACTTCTCCCTGAAAATATGATAGTATCTATCTCTTTTAGGCATCATTTCTGTTTAATGAACCTCAATACTGGATTTAGACAAATGTCTCACAGCCTACTTTTCAAAATATGCTCTTGTGAGAGAGAGACAAATAACCTTTGTCTCTCTCAGATCAAAACATAAGCTATCAAACTGTTGATTGACCTGATCTCTCCAGCAGTTTGTCTTTGCCTTCAAACACTCAGCTTATAAAATAACAGCAAGGTCCAAAAATAAACTTTATAGATTTACAGATGACACATAATTGCAGATTTCTTATACTTCTCATTTTCTTCCAAAGTTGCACTTTTTGCGCCACATAATTTGTCTAGAATGAGGAGAGAGGTACTGGAAACATAGTTCGGAGTTCAATAATCCTAAATTAAGTTTAGTATAAGATGAATAAATGTTTGTCATGAGCGGATTTTTTTTCCTTTGGAGCTGGCTTAGCTGGGCTCTGCTTATAGTTAACTTTATCAAATGACTGATGGGTAATCCTTATGGCATAATTAATTTAAAAAAAAACAATTTTCTTGGTTTCTGCCATTGTGCAGATTGCTTATGATATCATTTTACTCCTCTGCTTCATTTTGGAGATTTTTAACATCGGACAACGGTGTCTTATGGGACATCTGAACAGGAGTGTCAGACATATTTCAACAACTCCAATTTAACTCAATTATCTAAACCATGCATTTGGAAGTGAAAACGAAATTGAACGTTAAAAGTTATACAACGAAATGTCCAATATAATCAATGGTGGATGACATTGCTGATCTACTGTCTGGTTCACCCTGAAGGAAGTAGCAGCCTATACTTAACGTAGGTAGTAGTAACCATCCATAAACTAGCCGGCCAGCACCATAAAGAAGTCATAGATAACGGACAGTCATGGACACAGTCTGACTGAGACACTAGGGGGGTTTGTTATTTAAAGGACATGTTTAAGACTCCTGCTCACTTGTCCCATAAGGCACCGTTGTAAATCTGAGTCCAGCGGTGGTCCCATGTCCAAAATCTACAAAATGAAGCCAGTGAGTAGAATTTGATAACAGATATGGCCAATGGCGAAAACTAAGAGAGAGAAAAAAAGACCCAGCTGACACTGGTTGACTTTCATCTACTTCTTCCACCTGCAGGTTCCCTGGGCACGGCAGGAAGGGTCTGCAACAAGTCCTCACGCGGCACAGACGGCTGTGAGGTCATGTGCTGTGGGCGGGGCTATGACACCATGCGCATCAAACGCGTCACCCAGTGTGAGTGCAAATTTAAGTGGTGCTGCGCAGTGGAGTGCAAGGACTGTGAAGACGTGGTGGACGTTCACACCTGCAAACCACACAAGCGACCCGATTGGCTGGACCTGACCTGAAAAAGGAGAACCTGGACTAATCGCTCCCTCCCTTGAGTCATCAAATCTGCGAGTGACTGATCGCGGTGCACCACTGGATCCTGAGTCAATCCTTTCAATGACCCGGTACTGCAACTTCATTACCTCCGGCTCTGACTTGGCTACTTTGTTGGACATGTCCTTTAAAAAGACTGTGAGCAAATCCCTGAGTTCGAAGTCTCATTTGCCTTAGGATGGACAGAGGCAAAAAAAGAAAGACAAGGCGAGACAGAGATCTTTGAGATCTTAATAACAGACACTGACACTGTTTTTATTAGTTTAAAAGAACATCACATCATTGTGCAGTATTGCTACACAGCATTTTGTTTATGGTACAATGGCAAGTTGCTCCAAGCGAGTACAACTCTAATAGACTACGAACAAACTAGCAAATTGTAAGTGTTAATTTGTAGAAAGCCTTACCTTTTGGGGTTGGCTGGGTGGTTGGTCAGATGGAGTGTCGTAACAGCTTGTCAGAGGCTTTTTGTGGACATAGAATTGTTGCTAAATACAGACAGAAATCCCTGGGTGAACAAAAAAAAAGTTTCTATTCTATGACATATATATGAACAATTAGCCTCATTCATCAATCATTCGTATGTACAAATTTGTTCTTACATACCCATGGAATTTTTTTTAGCTCTCTAAGATTGTCTGACAGTCAGAAGCAAAGCCCGATGGTTATTTGTAGGGATGGGTGGTAGGGCTGCACGATATTGGGAAAAAAACTCACATTGCGATATTTTTTTCTCTGCGATATATATATTGCGATATGAAAAAATACAGGAATTTTCACCAGATGACTTCACCAGAATTAATCATTCTAGAATCATCAGGGTGATTTTGAAGGGGAGTTGTTGTGAAATGGGGCCTTTTTTCGCCATTCGCCGGGAAGAAGAGAAGATGGAGCCAGACAGACAAAGCAGAGTGACGGCCGAGAATAGTGATGCGTGGTTCGGCTCTGATGTCATCCGAATCTGCATGTATGCATCATCCACCTGCCACCCACATGAATGAATTATTTTCTCCAATTTAGAGACCAGAACCCGATCACATATTGCCATTATTTCTCAGTGGGATATATATGCAAGCGTGATGATATGGTAACATATTACACCATGTTTGAGGTTTGAGGTACCAGTTTTGTGGCTATCATATACATACAGCGCTTTGCAGCTGTTGCATATGACATACCCAGCACTTGACTTGTTATGGTGAAGTATTGCACTAAATCGCTCCCACACGGAACTTTTCTGCCCTTCCATTTTTTTGTTTTTAATTCTCCTTTTTAAACTTTCTCTTGGTTTTTCACTTCATTGCTGGTTAAGACAAATAGACACCCCAAACTGGTGCAATGAGAGTCTAGTCTGCTAATTCGTACCTAACGAAAAATAAAGCTTAAAATATGTTCACATTTTAGAGAATGTAATTAATATTTTCCCTATTAATTATGTATTATGTCACCCACCCATAACCCATCCGCTATTAATCAGAATGTTAATTTTTACGGCTCGGCCCACCCTATCCGCGGATTAACTGTGGTGCCATGGCTACAACTACAATCCGCACATCACTAGTCGAGAAGCAGATGAACACGTTAATGTGTCATTTGTCCAAACGGAGCAAGAAATGACAAGAGTTTTAAGCAATTAGTCGGAGTAAATTACGTCGTATCGGACAGACTTCTCTTGTAGATTAGTCATGGAAAATGAGAAAAATTGTAGCATGAGGTGTTTGGATTAATTTGTCTTACATCACATTGCACATCCTGCAATGCGGCTGTTGCACATGCGCACATCGCGATGGCAATGCTGAAACAATATATCGTGCAGCCCTAGTGGGTGGATCGATACCAAAGTATTGATACTCCAATCCCGAGGGTTAGGTTTTGAGAATCAATTCTCATATTCAAAAAAAAACAATACCAGGTACTGTGTTTAACTAGTGATATATATATATTTTTTACTTTATTTTCTATTTTTGGCAATTGTTGTTTAAGATAGGGACTCCTTTCCTTCCGCCTTCTCGTTCCGCTCCACATAGTTTATAGAAAGGCAGTGGCACGGCACAGCACGCCTTGGGCGTAACCGCACATTCTTTGGTGGGGGTCATGTCCCCCCAATACTGAGAAAATACCAACTGCCCCCCCAATATACAGTAGAAAATATGATAAATATTTCATCCTTTTATATACCCTGTCAACAGACCTGTCTCTTATTTCCAATTTATTTACGTATGTTAAGGAAAACATAAGTATGTGACCCCCTCCCCCCATACACAACTCAGCTGTCTGATTTAGCATGCTGTTTGCTGCTATTAGCTAACGTTTGCTAAAAATGTTCAGAATCAGCTTTCCTAACGTCGTTCTGTGCTGTGATGGTAATCTGATGGGTTTTTTTTTTTTTGGTAAGGCAGGGGAGGGGAACAAACGGAGTAATGTTACCTAAAAAGCGAAGAAAGCAGGACAGGGGCACACTTCTATCAGGGGATACACACCTTGGCAGGACACCTGTCAACACTGGCAGTTGGACATACAAGGTTTTTTTTCAGACAGTAACTAGATACCTAAACAGGTAACGTTAGCTTAGTAGACAAGGCAATAGCTAACATTTCAGGTAACTGTTACTACTGTACATTGTACACTGTTGAATTTGAAAGCCACTTTATTTTGTCATTGTACATTACAATGAATTTGTTCTCTGCATTTAACCCATCCTATTGTATAGGAGCAGTGGGCAATTGCAGCACTTGGGGACCAACTCCAGTTCTTCTTTCCATTGCCTTGCTCAGGGGCACAGGCAGAAGTATTAACCCTAGCATGCATGTCTGTTTGATGGTAGGAGGAAACTGGAGCACTCGGAGGAAACCTACGCAGACACGGGGAAAACATGCAAACTCCACACAGAAAGGACCTGAGATGCCCTGGGGTTCGAACCCAGGACCTTTTTGCTGTGAGGCAACAATGCTAACCACTGGGCCACCACGCTGCCCACTGTTCTTTATATACTTACTATATAGCTAGCTAAACAGCATGATAACATTAAAAACATTAAATAAAATGAGTAATACAAGCAGATTATTCAATGTATCAAATTAAAATTATAATCCAAGTCAGTCATTGTTCTTCTGGTAATATAACGGTATTTGGTCACAGTGCAGTCAGCACAGAGAGACGGGGAGAGGCATGGTGAGGGGAGTGGCTAGACAGGGACAGGCTCTGGAGATAAAGATGATCAGCTGAGAAATTGGAATGCAAGACTAAACAGCTTGATAACATTAGTTTTAACTTAGACCTACATGTCAGCGTAAATAAAACTAGTGTAACCGGTTATTTTCTTGCCCGGTGCGGTATTCGATACGGGGTGTACTGCACCACAAGGCGACATCACTAACCGCTCGGCTAAAGGGTCAGACCCGTTAGCTACGGACTAACGTGTCTTATTAGTAGTTTACACTAGTAATAAAAGCAGAATATTCAAATTAAAATGATCATGAAGGTCAGCCATTGTTCTTCTGGTGAAAGAATGATCATCAAGGTCAGCCACTGTGAAATGGCTGAGCATTCTTGTGAAATAATGATCAAGGTCAGCTATTGTTCTTCTGGTGAAATAATGATATGTGGTCACAAGGCAAGTCCTAAAAACTATATTCTAAATGTGTGAATTTTCATATATAAATATCATAGAATTGTGGGAAACGCACTCAAAAAATTCTTGGGGAGGGCCATCGTTTGGACCCCCCAATGTCTATACCCTGGTTTTGCCCTTGCTAAACACAGGGAAAGAGATGCTGTCTGCTACAGCCTGCCAGTCAGTAGAGAAGTCTGATCTTTGGTAGTTTATTTAATACTAATGCCAAGGCCTTCAGATGTGTGTCTGCATTTACCAATTTTCACTCTAGAAATCCCAAATATTCCCTGCTTTTGTGTACACAAGAAGGCTTTTTAAAGTTATCAGTATCGGGATACTAGCCTTAATTGTTACTGAATTAAAAAGAAAATCAGTGGTATCGCCCATCCCTAGTCATTTGTAATTTCTTCGCCCTAACATCTATTGTCTACCTCTTGCAACGAGCAATCACCCAGGTTTGCAAAAACACAAGTGTTAACCAACTGGTGTCTAAATTCAGGGGTTACCCAGGTTCTAGACTGGTCTCTGAGAGACAAACTTCAGGGCTAATAAAATTCCATGGGTGTGTAAGAACAAATATGTACGTACAAACGATTGATGAATGAAGCCCAATGTGACTATGGGGGACTTCAGTCAGTGCTGTTGCTGTTGTCACCATCAAACCTATCAATCATTATAAATACTCTCAAGTGTATTCTTCTTAATGGTGGCCTGTATCTATCAGAAGTTGAGTTTAATTCATTTCTACAGAAACTTTCAAGCATGAAAAGCTGCCCCAGCATGTGTCCTCTGTCACGGTGTCATGACCAAACACTTAAAGAGATACTTTCATGCTGTTTCTGAGCACATTTTTAACACGGGTGGTTTGAATTATAACCGGAAGATGGGCGTGGTTTCATGATTTCATAGCTATTGGCTACGGAAATTCAGGGTGGTCGTGTGGTTGTGGCTGGTTGTGCTAAACATTGGGGCTAAAACCGCTTGCCGTAGAAAAACGAGAAATTCAATGGTGACTGCTCCCTTCCTGCTCCGTCGTCACTTTACAAACAAACAAAAATGGCGAGCGACGACTCCACCGACAGCAGCATTGAGGTTGAGGATGTGGAAATGGAAGACGATTCCTCTTTCTCAGCGGAAGTTGACTACTCGCCTCACGAACATGCCGCTCTGCCAATACAGCCGTATTCCTTCGAGCCAAAAGGGCGTGTTTTCCTTTTTATAGCGTCCCGCTACGGACACGCCCTCTATGCTAATGTGATTCGTGACACGGCAAGTTACCACATTTTCGCCACCCGGAAATCAGTTACTCGACCCGCCGGCATCTCTCGTCTGGCCATACGTGTGATTTTAGGGCTACCATTTGTCTCATCGATTACATCCACACTCCTTACACCGATTAACAACAGGAAAAGTCGGATTCTGATGCAAGTATCTGGTAATTGAGAACCCCCCCGCCGCCGCCCCCCAGCGTTCCCAAGCGGTATCATTGTTTGCGCCGCTGTTGCAAAGACAATGCGCTGCCAGCGCAATCGATTTCGGTTTTCCTCAGAGCATGCAACTCCGTTAGCTAGCGGTAGCATTATCAACAAGGCTAACTGCTAGCAGCCTGGCTACTGTTCAAAGCAAGAAACAACCGTAAGGATCCCAATTTTAACGATAAACTCCGATCTCAGTGGTATGACAAAGGCAGAGTAAAGCATCCGGTAGTATTAATAAGTAGGCGGGTTGTGTTACTCACTGATCACGTAGAAATAATGCCACCTGAAATGGTTTGGAACCCTCTCAAGTCCCGGAGCTTTCTCTATGGCTATGCCCGTCCGAGGTTCACTCTTGTTTTATCTCGTCTTTTATCACTCTCCCTCTTCGCCTTCTTTGCCTCCTCCGTCAACTGAGTTCTTTTTCTTTTGCTGGGTAGTTTCTCGACAGTTACTTCGGCTGTTCCCGCGTCCGGCATTACATAGCCTGCTACTGGGTGGTGGTTCACAAACTTCCCTTGCCGTAAATCAATTTGCCGGGAAAAATCTTGTCCGGTGGCAGCCAGAATCAGTCTTTCGGATTTGGGCCGTTTCCAAGGGCAACGCGACGCCGGGCGCCATCTTCCAAGGATCAGAGGCATTGTTTACGAATTAGCTAGCACTTTAGCCATTGACTTAGCCATATATTCGCGTTACATTTGCCTTTACCCTTACCTCGCTGAGATGTTTAAATAAAGACACAAAGAAAAGGTGACATAGCTACAGGGACAAATTATGTCCCGATGCCAAACGTCGTTATTTGACAAAACTGAATGCCCTGACGTTGATCCCTACAAGCTGCCAAGGAAAGAATGGAGCCACGACCCAGACAAGCTTCCTCCACTAACTTATATGGACATGGTAAATTACCTCGTCTATGGTATTAGTGCTTACACAATGGACCAGTTTAAATCGTTTAAGTCCCTCGAAGCACACGGGTAATTTACGAATGGATGGGTTCAAGATCTCCACAGCTTCAAACCAACAGGCTGTGACAACACCGTGATCTTCGTAAAGGTAAGAGCTAGCTTTATCTAACCGCCTACATTGACTATCATAACAGGCAATTGCCTTAACCTAAACGATTGAATCAATTATCGGTCTTTCGGACATGGGCCGTTTCCAAGGGCAACGCGACGCTGGGCGCCATCTTCCAAGGATCAGAGGCATTGTGACATCACGACCGAAAAACCGACTGCATAGGGAAAGTGAGGCTTATAGAGAACCAATCTAAATGCCGATGGTGTCATTGTTCAGTAGCCATTACACTGTACAATCAACATTTACTTCATAATGATAAGTTAAATAAAAAAAGTTGTCTACTTCCATTTTAAATAATGCAATCTAATGCAGCTTTGCCTTGCGATGCGTTTTTGTGCACAGTCACAGGCTTGGACTTGGCCTGCGAGAGTTGAAGTACTCGATGAAACCATGCCAGGACATATTACACAAAGCACAGTAGTGTATCTGAGAACTGATTTTTACTTATTAGATCAACATTCGGTAACAAACACCGGGGGCCCAGTGTGATGTGCCTGGAGACTCAAGCCTTTATATAGAGTACCGAGAGCTAAACGAATCTGACAACAGGCTGGGGATGCTCAGTGTCAACACATTACTTCAAGAACACGTAATGAAGGCAAGGGCCAAATAAAAAGAGCTTTAAAAGAGGTGAATGTGGTGCCACTGTCAAACGTTCATGAGTCAAAATTTAATTACTGACGCAAAAAAATTGTTGCATCTTAATTACAAGTCAAGCATACTGTGTTTTTTTCCCCCCTCAAAGATAAGAATAGGGAGGGCCATTTCCACACCACCGGGCTGACAAGCATCTGCACTGTCCTGGCGGTGGAAATTCCTGTTCATATCGCGTCTTTCCAGTAACAGCAAAACATGACGAACTGGGTGAGCAGATTACAGTCCAGTTCAGCCCTTTCTGGGATTTTTCAACTGGGGCTGTGTGGATCCGATGGGTTCGGGTCAGGGCGGGCTAAATTTCTCTGTCATTGACGCAACACCGATTGCAATGAAGGTTGCTTGATAAAAGTGTTGCATCCCAGTTTACATTACATTTATATATAGTTTACTATAACATATTTAGCTCTCTGGGCTGAAATGAGTTCAAATGAAAATTTGGGGGCTTTAGATAGTAAAGAGTCAAGTCAAATGTTTTTTTTTTCTTTCAGAGTCACCCCAGTAGTATGAAAATGGGCAACAGACTGGAAAGTATCAACATCAAGGGCGCTTATTGTCACCTTGGAGAAAGGGGCGCCGAAATACATTGGCGGTTCTATATTTAACCCTGTTGATCCGCCCTCTGTCCCTCACATTAGAGCTCTTCCGTTCTCTTGGGTGTGTTTGGTCTCCTGTACTTTATGCAGATTCATTTACACGAAGGAGAGAACAGAGTTATTGACACCCCCCATCCATCCCCTTTTGTGGTGCCATAAATTCCCCAAGTTCAGTGTAAGGTAATGGGGGACTAAACATGGTTCATCCTAAACTTCACCTGGCTACCCTGCGTCTGGGAATAGCGAAAAGGCATGCATCATAACATACAGGTATACTCCAAACTTAAATGAATTTACAGACTTAAATGTTTTTATTCAAGCATTTAACCAGTGGAGCAAAAACAAAAACAAAAAACAACTTCCTGACATTGCACTTAATAAAATGATTAGTCGAAGTGTACGCTGTACTCAATGTAGGAATGGATTAACAGTGCGTCACTAATCTCTAAATCTGTTTTACGGGTATGAATGGCTTTGTCCCCACAAACATTTGATCCAGCTGAGGTCTATAAAAGTAACAGGGCCGGCATCTCCGGCATCATGTGTAATCACAGTGATATCGAATGGGCATCTCACTGTGACAACATTGCTGAGCTAAAATTGGCCCGCGGGAGAGAGACAAACAATGTTCACTGATGGGGGATGTTGCACATTGAAGAACATCGCAGCGGAGAAGAACATCTATCCAAGTGAACTGCAGTTGTTTCAAAGTATTTACTAGTACTGATGAATTCCTTACATCCTCTTAGTTAATCAGTCCTCCACTCCTAACATTGTACTGCTCCAAGTCATTTGATTAATATCTACTGCTCATGGTGATATGGGAAATATTTTGATTGTGCGTACTTTGAAAAACTGTGAAATTACCCTGCGGACTTCTTAAGTTAAAGTGTTGAAAGTCATTGGCAAAATGACCTGACAGTTCCACTGCTTTTCTTGGCCCTAAACATGGCCTGTTTGGCCCTATCAGCAGAGTGTTATGCTGACGTGAAATTGAACTTGACTGTAACATGTGTCCTGTCGCAGCCAAGTGACGCCAGACCCATTGGCTGTTGTGAGGAAGACAGAAATCTTGGATCCTGAATATTGCCTTCTGTAAGCTCTATTTTTGTGAGATTTAAATCTAAATGCAGGTCTCTGTCAACTATTACAATACTTGACGAGTGTGAGCAAGATTAAATTACCGGCCTTTTCTTTTTCCTCTGTTCAGTACTGACTTTAATGTCTACCATGCGGCTGAGATGAATTTTGAATGTTAACTGTGTAAATCTTTTACTGTGCCTAAAAGAGAGAGAATCAAAATCTTGTTTTTGCAGAAACTTAACTGCAAGGCAACAGTAACATCTAGATACATCGCAGTCTTCCAGGTGCTAAGATTACACACAAAACTGAAACTAAATACACTCAGCTAGACTGTATGGACTCTAGACTGTGTATTTAATTTCCGTTTTGTGTGTTATGTAGATACTTTCTGTCTCTGGATTTGACTGCGTGTGATAGAAAAATGTGATAAACCAGTTGCTGCACGGGGGAAAGAGAGCAGGGCAGCAGATCCACCATGCAGCTGTACCAGGAATGACCCAGTTACTGTGGTCAGAATCCTTGCATGTCAGCTGTTAGCTAGTTCTGTGGGTCATGTGCCTTATGGGCTTGTCATTAGTAAAGGGAATGAAATAGTTCCTGTTGTCATTACCATCACTGAGAGTCATAACTGCCCTTGTAACAAAGTTGAGGCCTATCATATTGCAGGTAACTGTGACAGTAGCATCCCATTACATCGCGCAACAATCCAACAACTGTACATTCAGTAACCAACATTCAATCTGTCAGTTCCTTTCAGCACACACTACAGCTATAAGAAAGCTTTATAGCTGCTGAAAGCAGCAGTTCAAAACTCCTCTCACAGATGGAAATGTGGAAACTTGAGAGTAACAGCACCTACAAAAAAGAGACACCCACACATATAAACTTGTAGAGATTAAATGGGTGAAGGACTGCCTTGCTGATCAGCCGGGCTACTCCTGATTCTCTTTGCTTCTCAACCAGTGTCCAAACCAAGCCTGTCACAACCTCACAGCAAGCATCCTTTAGCCACCTTCACAACTCACAGGGATCATTCTTGGGAAGTGAAAAGGATTGGTTCATAACTAGGTGGGCTGGCCAAGTGTTTTTTTTTTCACAGAAATGTAAAAAATCAGTGCCAGAGAGTTTTGACCCTGGTATAGATTTCTTGGGGAGTTTAGGCTAACATGTATGTTGTTGCATGGCATGACAAGGATGTTGCATGGTGTGGCTCTTGGGTAAGAGAGTTCACAGTCTATCGGTACGCTAGCTGTCCGGGTGAAATTACTGGGCCGGCTGCAGGGGATTGGGGGATTAGCCAATAAAAACCCTTATCTAGTGAATCAACGGTCAAGAATGCATCTCTCCGATGGATTTTGCGTGATGTATGTGTGTGTGTGTGGTGTGACAGAGTCATGGTATTATTTTTCCAAGCAGAGTGGATGAACTGCGGTGTGATGAGTTAGACAACATCACTTGCTATCTAAACTGCATTCTCACGCAAGCCCAAAACCAAAAACCTCCTGCAGGGGTTGCATAAATAACATCCTCTACTGGCTTATTAGGGTGAAGGACAAGAGCAGATACACTACAAAAGTATATCAGCTTCATATATTTTCAGCTATTTCCAGCTATCTACCTTAGGTCTCTATCAGCCTTTCAGGCAATTGAAAGCAATTAAAACATCTGCGCGAGGCAGGATTCCCTGCTCAGGTACCGACAGCAAATGCTCGAGTGCTGATTGACGGCTCTCAGCTGTGGGTCTCATCACCGATTCTCCCCACTTAGGCTTCAAGTGTTGGCGGTATAACTCCAACAGTGAAAATGGACCATGGAAAAGCGTCTACTGATCTACTGATGATGGCAAAGTGATATACACTTAACCATCTGGGTTAAGGCTCCTGGCTTTATACATAGTTCTGGCATGGTAGTTCGGTGTAAAGAATAGGAAGGCTGCCCTTGGAAGAGCTCTGTTTAAGATCACGTGTAGGTTAGCATCCAGCCTGATGATGTGTTCCTTAGAAAGGTATCGATTCCACAGCATCTCCAGCGTAGTCTGGCCTAACAGATGTGAGAAACTTGTATAGTGCTCTGATTGGTGCCAACCAAATCTGGTGGGACATGCCCCGCATTTCCCCCTCCGAGTCACCTTGTGTTACAGATTTTAATGTTGCCCGGTGGTTGCATTTTAATATGGATAACTATGATAAAGAATTTGATCAGGCTGTACTCACATTTGATTCATTCTGTCAGCAATATCAAAGATTTGCAAACAATATGTCTTAGACACAGTTTTGAACCATGATGTCCTTTCCCGTTTGCCAGTTGGCTACAGTCTGATTTTCAAACTATGGCTCCTCATGGAGGCACGGTGGTTAGCGCGGTCACCTCACAGCAAGAAGGTCCTGGGTTTGAGCCCCGGGGTAGTCCAACCTTGGGAGTCGTTCCGGGTTGTCCTCTGTGTGGAGTTTGCATGTTCTCCCCGTGTCAGTGTGGGTTTCCTCCAGGTGCTCTGGTTTCCTCCCTCAGTCCAAAGACATGTAGGTCAGGTGAATCGGTCGTACAAAATTGTCCCTAAGTGTGTGTGTGTGTGTGTGTGTCGGTCCTGTGATGGTCTGGCGGCTTGTCTAGGGTGACTCCACGCCTGCCACCCAGTGACTGCTGGGATAGGCTCTGGCATCCCCGTGACCCTGAGAGCAGAATAAGTGGTTTGGTTGATGGATGGATGGGCTCCTCACCTGTAGGGAGTTCACAAAGGCACAGCACATCGCTAGCTCTAACGGGCCCATTAAGTACTACTTCCAGATCTAAAGCATCGATAGATTATACTTGCTACTCTTGTGTTTACAACGACAACAAGGTGAACAAATGTCAACATTTTTTAACAATGTTTTGTCCAGAGACAAAACTCACTTCCCTAAATCATCAACATGTTACTCAGGATTTCAGTTTCCACATAAAGTATTTGACATTCAACGCTATTTTGGAGGAGCACCGTCACTTGAAGTTCCACCCACCAGAACATTTGGTTTCTTCAAAACAGAAAAACCAAGCATTTCTTCCATTATCTGAATTTGGTAATGGGTTCAACCAGATTGGGTAGAGAGACTAATTCTGGTGGAACTGGTGTGTAGCTAATCCTGCACTCTGAGTAACGCAAGTGAAAAGACACCCATCCACCACTATTTACATTCTCACACACACACACACACACACACACACACACACACACACACACACACACACACACACACACACACACACACACACACACACACACAAAACCTCTTGCAGGAAGTACATATATGTACATATATATATATATATATATATATATATACACTTATATATATATAATTCAGTGAGTCAAGTAAATGCTTTATGAGACAGTACAAGCCTGTTTCACGCCATAAGCAATCATTTCAATATCCATGCATTAATTTACCACAAAATACATACCCGGCATCTGTGAAATAATATCACTGAAGACCTTTAGACAACAACAGATTTCAACAGAAATGCATTTTATTACATTCAATGATCAATTTATCATGAGTTTACAAACTCATCACAATAGTTACAAGGGGTGGATTGTTCTCTTGCCCTCAGCAAAAAGCCATTTCTTTTAGTTGCGAAAAAACAAAGGAAAAAAAAACCCCAACCAAAACAACTAATGAAACTTTTTCAAATATTGAGAACTTAAATATTCAAGTATCACTGGTCCAAGTATGGAGTGAAAGTGGTAAACAAGCAAAGAAGCTTTTTGTTCACATTTTAGCAGAGTAATGTAAAAAAAGACTGTTAGCAAAGCCATGTAAGTTTGCTGCGGGGTAACACCGACACTGTATGTGTCAGTACAACATTACCAGTCTGTCCCTTCACCTCTCACTGCTGACACGTTGCTCTCCCACACACACAGCACACCACCGGGTCAGCTTACAGCTCTTGTTGGGTACATTTGGTCAATACTAAAAGCCACGGTGGACAACCAATAACTCTGCAGGAAGAGAAAGAAAAAGGTTTCTCTCTAAGATATAGAAGTCAAGTCGGTGTGTTTGAGCCGGCAGGGCATAAAAGGCACTTCATTAACGATAACTTATGGAGTGAACAGATGTCAAAACACCAACCAAGGAAGGTGCCCATTTAATAATACCAAATTACATGCCTGCAAACACACTTATGTTCATTGTGCTGTGTTATATGTATATTGTAATGACCATGGATGACTAGACACCCTAGCCCTTGGCTAACGGGTCGGACCCTTTAGTTGACTGGTTGGCACAGTTGCCCGTGGTGCAGGCGATCCGGGTTCGCTTCCCGGCTGCTCCTGAATTCACTACATTGGTGTCAAAAGTGGGATGGTGAGACCGGTAGGCCATCGGAAGCGCGTGCGCCCAGAGGCGCGAGGAAGCTGGTATGCTGAAGCGCAGGGACGCACTTCTCGAAGGAGAGGGTAGTGTAATGACCACGGATGACTAGACTCGCAAGCCCTTGGCTAATGGGTCGAACCCTGTAGTCGACTGGTTAACGTAGTTGCCCGTGGTGTGGAAGACCCGGGTTCGCGTCCCGGCTGCCCCCTTAATTCCCCACAATATATTGTAGGACTGAAATCTGGTTAAGGTAGGAGCACTAGATCTGTCTCCAACGTGGCCAGTACATGTTAGCACTCACCTGTCTCAGAACATGTACGGCTAAATGTAGACCACTTTTAGACCAAACCGCTTAATTAATTATTACATCATTATCTCAAACAGCTTAAATTGGTACACAACACAAGTCTATATGTTGTGCAGGAACACTTTATTGTTTTAGTTTTAGTATAGGCTCCGCAGGCTAAGATTTAGATGTCTATAAGACTTTTACTTTTAAACCAGTTGTAGACTGGATGGCATGTTTCAGCTACAACTGGCTATATGGACTTGCTTTGTGTTGAAGTTGTTTGGGTGATACTTAGTTATGTAATAATGAATTGAACAGTTTGGTCTAAAAGTGGGTTACATTTAGCCAGATATATAGATGACAGCTGAGGCACTGGAATTGGGCCAACGCTCAATAGTGGATTTTCATACTGCTGTCCATTACCTGCTTCACTTTCACCATCAGGGGGTAAGAAATAACACAATCATCTATCCGTCGTCGGAGCTAGTGAGTGTCCTAAAATATCACCAACTGCATTTAATACATTTTAACTACTTGCCACAGGAACTTTAAATTGTCTGATTCAAATATGTGACGTACCAGGGGCGTCTGGGTAGTGTAGCGGTCTATTCCATTTTCTACCATGGGCGCAAAACTTGTCACTTTTCGGCGAAATTCGCCGTTCTCAAATGAAAATAGATCATTTATGTGACTCGTGTAACCGGTTATTTTCTTAACCGGTGCGGGTTTCGATACGAGGTGTACTGCACCACAAGGCGACATCCCTTACCGCTCGGCTAAAGGGTCAGATCTGTTAGCTAGGGGCTAACGTGTCTTATTACTAGTTTACACTCGTATAGATCCGGGGAGGTTTTTTTTGGGGGGGGGGGGGTCCTGCGAGCTGGCATAGATATAGGCCTCTATTGAAAGCGAGTGGCCGGCTGCGTTTCTGTTGTGCAGACGATCTTTTTTTTTTCAATTTTACTTTATCCAACAACCAACCAACGGCATCAACAAGTAGCCTACCAGATAATCAGAGGCAGAGTAAAGCGGACCATCACTTCTACATCGCTTCTGATTTTAGATACGTTTCTCAGGCGCGCGCTGTCCGCTGTCAATCTCGGTGGGCTAACCTCGCTAACACTAAGCTGGGGTCGAGACCCTGCTCTCCCATACACAGGAAGACGCAGTTCCCTTCATACAGGCCAAACACTTTAGAGGACACAAGTGTGCTCAGTGGGACGCCAACATGAGGAGGAGATGGACATATTGTGGTAAGTGACCTGTTTTACGTGGGTTTCTTGTTGTTGCTTTGTTATGTAACGTTAGTGGAACCATCGCCATTAGCGGTCACGCTGAGGCGACAGCGTCACGAATTTGTACTAAAAAAGTAAATATAATAAAACCAGACAACGTTGGACTATAACGATGTACCTCAAATTGTCCTCGAATCAAATCCGGTTTTCAAATCAAACGGCGTCATTTCGTTTTTTAACGGGGTTGCTAATATTGACGATAGCGCTGCAAATCCCACCCAGAGACAGGCTACTAGCGTTAGCGACCAGCAGCTTCGGTCTTACTACATTTGCAAATAAGAGGCTGAACATTTGGATTCGGGCTGTCTTTGTTATGAAGTTGTGGGAGAGTCGTTTACTTTTTCGTTGCTGTTTGAAATTTCAGTTGGGGGCAAAAAAGGTTTAAATATGTGTGACCGCTAACGGTAGTAGTGTAACTGCCGAGGTCACCGTTAATGTTGGTGTTGACGCTACCTTGAGTGATTTGACTATTCCCTTATTACTAGTGTAAACTACTAACAAGACACGTTAGCCCCTAGCTAACGGGTCTGACCCTTTAGCCGAGCGGTTAGTGATGTCGCCTTGTGGTGCAGTACACCCCGTACGAATCCCGCACCGGGCAAGAAAATAACCGTTTACATTGGTGGCAGCGGTGGGATCCGGAAGTGTGCAGATCCTCAGAAGTCTCTTCGGAGCGCGGGAATAACAAAGCGCGAGGGCGCGCTCCCGGGTAGGGTGACGACTGTAAACTACTAATAATACACGTTAGCCCCTAGCTAACGGATCTGACACTTTAGTCGAGCGGTTAGTGATGTCGCCTTGTGGTGCAGTACACCCCGTTTCGAATCCCGCACCGGGCAAGAAAATAACCGGTTACACTAAGTAACGTTAACATTAAAGCACATTAAGTTGCAGTTGTGTATGATATGGGCCGTACAATTAGCTTGCCTTGTCTATAACTTTAGCATCACATTTGACCAGTCCAGGTAGTCTAGCTTTATCACTCACCCGGTTCAATTTGTTTTCAGAATGACAATGAGAGATTTTGAGGAGAGAGATGCCCTTACTGCAGCTCAGCTTGAGGCAGGAGTCAGGTGCAGGTGGAGCTGGTCCCGGGTGAAGCTCGACTGCAAAAGTGTGGTCAATGGGAAGGAATATGTGTTCCCAATGTCCCAGTTCTTTAAAAAGATTGACAAGCCAGGCAAAGAAGGCGAAGAAGAAGTAATGTGCTTTTCTTGGGTGGGGTGGACAGGAAGAGAGGTATTATTTGTTTTATTTTTTAAATTTAATCTCTGCCCAACAGTGTTTGGTTCAATCTTGGCTTTTGGATTCATATTCCTGTTTCCTTCATGTTCGGTTGCATTCATATTTACTGCAGCTCCCTAGGTCTGCAGGTTATAAAATAAATGTGTGGCAAATAAAGAACTAGTGCTGCCCATAATATCTCTTTAAAAAACAAATGTCTCAATCATTTATATTCACTCATTGGATTGTTGTGTATTCTCTTCAGTTGTGGTTTCTCTCTCTCTTGGACACAGCTCTGCAATGTTTAAGTTCCCTAACTTTGTCCCCCTTACATTACTTTTGTAGCAGTAAGGTGAATACCAGGGTGAGTTTTTTCCCTATATCCTCATGCTAAAATCGACTCTACATCCATTTTAAAATTGATGTTTACCTTTTTTTTCCTGGGGGCACACCCCCAGACCCCCCATTAGGGTCCATGTTCTTGTCACTTTTTTCACCCCTGATGAGTCTGCACCCCTGTCTACCAACACGGGGCTCGCCGGTTCGAATCACCGTGTTACTTCTGGCTTGGTCAGGTGTCCCTACAGACACAATTGGCCATGTCTGCAGGTGGGAAGCCAGATGTGGGTATGTGTGCTGGTCGCTGCACTACTGCCTCCTCTGGTCGGGTCGGAGCGCCTGTTCGGAGGGGGGGGGACTGGGGGGAATGGCGTGATATGCTCACGCGCTACGTCCCCCTGCCGAAACTCCTCACTGTCAGGTGAAACGAAGCGCCTGGCGACTCCACATGTATTGGAGGAGACACGTGGTAGTTTGCAACCCTTCCCGGATTGGCAGAGGGGGTGGAGCAGCGACCGGGACGGCTTGCAAGAGTGGGGTAATTGGCCGGATACAACTGGGGAGAAAAAGGGTGGGGGAAAAAAAAACATGCGATGTAACAGACAACAGACAGGATCAATGTCCCCTGATTAGCAGAGGTCGACTGATGCGCTGAGGAACTGCACTGAATTCTGCAATGCATACCGGTGGACAGACCTACATGAGGTCACACCATGACCTGCGACACCCCATTGCTGGGGTGAATGAGGGGGTGTGGTTTGCCCTGGTGATGTAGCACTGTGGTGTCATTACCATGGCGACCACTGCTGAGGTGTGGAGGCAGTTGTTTACACATAGGCTCCTCTGAAGCTGTAAATCACAGCCTTGTTTTGAGGGTCTCAAAACCCTTTAAGATGGGCTCTGCTGCATAAGGATAGGGGCATACGGGGTGCAGAAGGGACTTGTAGGCTTTAGCACGGTTAACCCCTGTGGGATCGTCCTGACAGAGGATAATGAGGCGGTACTGTGTTCGCTCAGAAAACCAATTTAGACAACAAGCTTGCTTACTGTTACTTCATCCAAACTCAGGCGTCTAACAGTTACTATCTCCTCTAAAATCACTTGTTAAAATACACTTTTACTGCAAAGCCCTTCTGTTTTTCTTGGCTTGTTTGATGCTTGTTGACTGTCGGTTCCTTTGGCGGGGTCTATTACTGCTTAAACTGGTTATCTCTTCTATTAATTTTTTTGAAATAGTTTTAGTTTCCTTGGTTATAAAGTGCATTGCAACACTCTTTTGAAAACGTCTATTTAGCTATAATGATATTAACAGTAATAATAATATCAGAATCAGTACGGTACCAGTAAACAGGTCATCTATGGAAGAAATCCATTGCTATGCGTGACTATTCCTCTTTAACACTGACTTGAGACAATACAACAGCAAAATAGCTCACAGACCTGGGGTGGTACTGTGAAAGTCACGTAATTAGATTTTGTTTTACAGTTCATGAGTCAATTCAGAGTAGTGAACAATGGAGGGAGGTCGTCTTGCAATTTGTGATAATGAGTATAATTCAGAACCCTGCTCGGTGGAACATTGCACTGTCATGCAGGGTTTACATAATAAGGGATGAATGACACAGCGAGTTCGTTATGAATGGTATTTAGTGAAATGTTTTCCTGGAAAAAGGAACTGGCCGGAGCAGTGTGGAAGAGCATCTGAAGAGGTGGTATCGCTGTGTTGATACAACCCCAGCCAATACAATGAGAACCAAGGCAGCGAGCAGACTGTAATGCTGAAGACAGGAGAGCAAACATTTTTTTTTTCCCTCTGCGGGTTTGTAGTGTTGTTGACATGTTAGTGTCTGTCTGTGTATGTGTGTATGAGTGAGAGAGAGAGAGAGAGAGAGAGAGAGAGAAAGTTAAGGTCAAATTCGAGTCAGCTGGTGCCAAAAGCTGGACGGCATGATGCTTTCCATCTTGTCTGCAAAGAAACCAAGGGGCGCAAAGAGGGTGCTGAAGAACTGAAGAAGAGAGGAGAAAAAACAGAAAGGAATCTTGAATGTCTGTGAAATCTCTTCCCACTCTTGGATTAACTCCAAACAAAACACATTCAAATAATCCCACTTTCTTTTAACACACTTTTCGGCTATTTCGACTAACATTGCTGTCGAGATTAAATCTTCCGCCTCAAACCTCGAGGTAAAACCTTTATCTCGCTCCGCAGAAATTATTTTTCAACATGCGTTTTCAACATCCCCCCACAAAAGATCTTGTTTTTCATCCCTCCTCTTGACGACAAACTGATGTTCATACAGAGGATGTAATCACTCTGACTTGGCTGGCTATCGTGAATGTATAAAAAGAATAGGAAAAAGGGGTTGATCTTCTTTCTTTCTTTTTTTTTGGATCCCCCTCCTCTTTCTCCCCAATTGTACCCGGCCGATTACCCCACTCTTCCAAGCCGTGCCGGTCACCGCTCCACCCCCTCTGCCGATCCGGGGAGGGCTGCAGACTACCACATGCCTCCTCCGATACATGTGGAGTCGACAGCCACTTCTTTTCACCTGACAGCAAGGAGTTTCACCAGGGGGACGTAGCGCGGGGGAGGATCACGCTATTCCCCCCCAGTTCCCCCTCCCCCCTAATAGGCACCCCGACTGACCAGAGGACGCACTAGTGCAGCGACCAGGACACATACCCACATCTGGCTTCCCACTTACAGACATAGCCAATTGTGTCTGTAGGGACGCCTGACCAAGCCGGAGGCAACATGGGGATTCGAACCAGTGATAACTGTGTCGGTATGTAATGGAATAGCAGAGGTGGAAAAATCCGGTCCAGAAAGTAAAAACCCTAACTGTGTCTTTACTCCATCCATGTATTAAACCAGCTGAATTGGGGAACTAGTCAGTGCAATCTGATGGTTTAGTACATGGGTGGAGTAAAGACAGTTAGGGTTTTTACTTTCTGGACCAGGTTTTTCCACCTCTGCGGAATAGACCGCCACGCTACCCGGACACCCCCGGAAAACATCCTTGTGGGGTCAACACCTGTCTCACTTTCATGGTGGTTCCCTTCCAACCCATGTAGTGTTAGACTGGATGTGAGCCCAATTTAAATAGTTCCTTGATGTTTTTAATCTAACATGATGTTAGCCATGTTACCTTGTATACATTTGCTGGTCCTGTTCACACCTGTACAAAAAAAAATATTTAAATACGGGTTCTCTCTGTAACTTCTCGACGGTAAGCTTGATATATCGACACGTCAGCAATCTAAAAAAAAAAGTCTTATCGCCGGCCTTGCCACATAGTGTGCATGTCGAGCACTCCTAACATTATAATAGATATTCAGCCAGTATATTTTTCATGTCCGGTAGCTGTAAATAAAGGAGACGAAGATTCCTGCCACTGCCATCACCACCGTTCCTGTTTTGCCTTGCTTGGGCCTTTTCCTCAAGAGGAGAAGATTCAGAGAAATATCTGTTTTTCCTCAGGAAGTGATGAGGGCCTCTGTGCTCCTCCATCCATGGCTTTCATGTTCTCTCTATCTGTGCATTACACAAACCAGGCTCGCCTAGCCCACTGTAAAAACCCTATCTAAGCACAACCTTTCTCATAACAAAAGGATGAGCACTAGATGTTCTCTACACTCTTGTTTTTGCTACGAAGCCACAAGGCTGAGTAAAAGGGAGTACCTAATAAACAGGGGGACCATAAACAAAGGATTAGCCAAAGGGAGGAGCTAGCTAAACAACTTAAAACAGACAGCACAAGGCTACTTTTATAAATAAACAATAAAAAGCAAGTCAGGCAGACATCCATGGGGAGCAACACTGGAAAACTTTGTGTAAGGGTGGGCAATGATTCAGCTTTGTCGTTTATCGTACTTCAGTGGCATCGGGATTCAATTCAGACAGTTTCAGTGCACAAATTAACAGTAAAGAGAACCTATTTCTAAAACTTCTCACAAAATGACATCTGAAATATTCCAGGGAGTATTATTTGAAAATCAGTTTTGGTTTGATAATCTACTTTACATTTCCAAACAGGTCAATGTGATGAACCTGAGTTGGATTCTTAAATATGGTATTTTTGCATATGTAAGTGGATTTTGTGATATACATATCGATATTGTGTAAAATTCCCTCTGATGATATTTTCCATATTGCCCAGCACTGTGTGCTACGCTGTTGTGTTTGCTATGATAATATGCTTGTACTCTTGAATTGTGGTTAGCGATAGCTTTCAGTGATCTACAGCTGGTTTTGGAGGGAAACAGGGACTTTACTGGCCTGCGCTCCTACGAACCTGTAATCGTCGCTGACAGTGATGGAAGGCAGCAATTACCACCAGGGTTAAAAGGTTCGGGTTGCACTGGAGTAATAACATAAATATAATGCTGAGTTTGCGTCGCGTGAGAGTAACTGTACCTAAAAACTGCTGACTGGGAAAGGATATTAACACCAGCCTCCAAGTCTAGATATCAAGAAGGAAAGTCGGATTTTTTTATAGTCTCTAATTTCTTCCACATTGTGGAAGTGTGAAAAAGATTGCTGCAATTCAACAGAGTGAGCATCTAATAATCAAATTATAGCAAAGACAAGCCTTAATTATCTGGATATGCAATTTATGTAAAGAAGATAATATTGATTCATCATAAAATGTCCTAATGATGACAATGTGTACCACCATTAACACTGAATTTATAATTGCCACCTTGGGTGTAGGTGTGTTAAACATGTAAAAACTTGAAATACTTCCTTGTTGGGGTAACAAGATGCCTTATTTTTCCTCTGAAATGATATGACCACAGCATCGAACACAGATAGCCCATTACACACAAAAGAGCTGAGATTATCAACACCACTAACCTCTCAACCAACCTCAACACTCAACTAACACAAACTCTTCCATTGCTGTGTTAAAAGGTTTACTTGCGCAGTGCACCCACTAACAAACAACAACTATTATGGAGGAAGAAATGACAGAAAATAGATATGCACGGTCACAGAGCCATACTTACTGCTTTGGCAAAGACGCCCATGAGCTCAGGAAACTGGTGTGTAAGCATGGCCAGCATGGCGGTGAAGGAGCAGAGGCCTGCTGTGAAGAGGATGAAGAAGGGAAGCTCTTTCTTTGGATACACAGACACCTCATGGAAAGCTGGATGAGATAGCAAAGAAGACAGACAGAGAGAGAGAGACAGAGTAAGAGAGAAAGAGTGGGCATGTTTAGAGATGGAGAAAAAGGTTTGGGGTGGGAGGGTGGAAAAGAAAGGACAAAGGAAGAAGGAGGTGAATATATAAAGAGTAACCCCAATTGTCAAAATATAAACCCTCCAAAATTCACAGCCTGCAATTAAAGAAGATAATCTACTTCAACTCACAGGGCAATAGTTCCCTATCTGCTGTTTCTGTACATCCTGGGTAGGGGTAAAACAGGTGCCCCTTCTCCAGAGGATAGGGAATTATCCGGAAGGCTGAGAAGGAAAATACGAAGGAGAGAGAGAGAGACAGAGAGAGAAAGAGAGAGATAGTGACAGAGAGAGAAACTTGATTGATGAGTAACACACAAAGCATTATTATACACCAAAGTTATCAAAACATTTTGAACCAAAAATATTTACCAAAATCTTAGATGTTCCACAGCCAGCAAAAATTTCAACACAACTAAGGGGGTGGAATGGTATGCTAGATTGACAGAGTGACATGTTTATTTCATAATATTGTAATGGTTAGGACATCTGTCTCAGGATGTAGAACTGAGTCCCCAGAGAGTTGCTGTGCTCTTCCTCTCAGCCTCCACTCTGTTTCAGTGATGGACCAGATATACTGAAAGTGACAAATGATGCATTTCATTTGTCACTTCTATGGCACACTGCAGACAGGAAATTTGCCTCCAAACAGTTCATTTGTGACGCTAGAAACCTACAAAAAAACAGCTGTGTTTGGGTTGCTGGGTCCTCTGTTGACACTCCGAAACAGAAGATTCAGAGTAGGAGCGTCAAGGCAATTTGATGCCAACAGTTGATGCTTTTGGTACATGTCAGGCCATTTAAAACAACTGTTGTACTTCAAAACATGCACATTAAAAATGTTCTGCCTTAAGGGAAAAAAAAGAAGAGTTTAAAGGAAATGAACTATGTTAAAATATAAATCTTTTAAGCGATCTACATGGTTCAGCAGTACTTCGGAAGAATTTGAGTACTGGGTCGGTTGAGCTCCAAGAATTACCCTGTCACAAAAAGTAAAACATATAAGAGGTAAAAGTCATTAACTTTTCAGGCTTGGACATCCCCCTCCACGAGACAGGGCCATATTCCTGGTGGAGGGGGATTGAATAGGTGCGTTACTCTGAAGTGACAGGAGCGAGGGATTATCTCATAGCTCCATGGGTGATAAATCTCGTTTCTTCTCCATCTAAGTGCTGTTTTTCTTGTTTCTATCATTAATTGGTTATGATGGTACAGTATGCCTTTGAGCTGCTGGGACTTATAACCGACCTTTTTTTGGGGGGGGATTCCCCCCCCTTTTTCTTCCCAATCATACCCGGCCAATTACCCCATTCTTCCGAGCCATCCCGGTTGCTGCTCCATCCCCTCTGCTGAACCGGGGAGGGCTGCAGACTACCACATGCCTCCTCCGATACATGTGGAGTCACCAGCCGCTTCTTTTCACCTGACAGTGAGGAGTTTCGCCAGGGGGACGTAGTGCGTGGGAGGATCACACTATTCCCCCCAGTTCCCCCTCCCCCCTGTACAGGCGCCCCGACTGACTAGAGGAGGTGCTAGTGCAGCGACCAGGACACATACCCACATCTGGCTTCCCACCCGCAGACATGGCCAATTGTGTCTGTAGGGACGCCTGACCAAGCCGGAGGTAACACGGGGATTCGAACCGGGATCCCCATGTTGTAACCAACTTTTGACACGGAACTTTGTTGCCACTGGCATGTTGTTAAACTATTCTATGCTGTTTGAATAACTTTTTTTTTTGTGCCATAAGCCATAACGTAAGGCATCAAGACGCAGTGATCAGTTGTAAAGGCATTCTGCGAATGCTTGTGACAGACGATCCTTGGTTTCATCACTCTCATTCGGAAGGCCTATTTGATGGGAAGTGAATGACTTTGGAATATCTTTTTTCCCCTCTTGATTTATACTAAAATAGTATCTGTTTTCATTGTGGTTTTCATACTATAGGCCTACGGTTGACCATGATCTTTGAATGTTGAAGACTGGCTGTCACAATATATTGTTTTCAATTATTCATCTCATCCATCCATTATCCAAGCCGCTTATCCTGCTTAGGGTCGTGGGATGCTGGAGCCTATATTGTTCTCAATTATTCAGGGTAATTCAAATTTAACAATGCAATCACACTATCCCTTGTTAAACTTACAGACTGAGCTCTGCTTTGTCTTTATGTTTTTGTTTTTGCTAGGCCAGTTTGTGATAATCTTTTGAGTGTGTGTGTGTGTGTGTGTGTGTGTGTGTGTGTGTGTGTATTGCTGTCCTGCTGCCTACCCTTTATCCCAGCCCCCCCTTTTTTTCATGTACCCAGAACGTGATTGGTTGATGTACTTGTGTGAATATTTTGTTTCTTTATTTCTATCTCTGCATTATTAATACTGTGGCAGGAATGAGGAAAAACACATGAGACCAAGGCGAGTTTGATGTTTATTCCTCAACTCCAAAAACCAACTGCAGCAGGAACAACCCTGCACCGGCGAGCCCGGGAACATAAACCACGCCCCCTGCTCACAGTCCTGCTGGGTGAGAGGCATAGCCCCTAGTGTCCGCCACACAGCCCCCCCCCCCCGAACACCCAGAAGGGACTCCTGGAAAGAAAATTAGTGTCTCACTGGAGGCTTAAGCAGCCTGCCATAACGGCTACGCCGTCCCTCAGCCGAAACAGTAGGTGAAACACAGTCCAAAGCTGGCTGAGAAGCAGAACGCTGAACCCGTGAAGACACTGCCGGGGTCCTGGAAGGAGGACGACCCCGACGGGGAACCTGGGCCGGAAACACAACTTCGCCTGCCACCCTGTGCGCCGGTTTAAGCCTATCAAGCGTGACACGCTCCCTACGCCCACCCATATCTAGCACAAAACCCTTAGGACCCGTCTCAAGAACCCGAAATGGGCCATCGTATGGGGGTTGGAGGGGCGAGCGGTGAGCATCATGCCGTACAAAAACAAAACGAGCCGACATGAGCTCCGCAGGCACGAACGACCGCGGAAAACAGTGGTGAACGGGGCCTGGAACTCGAGTGCTGTCGGACAAAAAAGGATAAACGGCTGGACGGGGTCGAGGAGCGGAACTCCCAGGCAAAAATTCCCCAGGGATGCGGAGCGGCTGACCGAGCACCAGCTCAGCGGGTGACGCGTCGAGGTCCTCCTTAGGAGCCGAACGCAACCCGAGCATAACCCAAGGTAAACGATCCACCCAGTTACCATCCGAGAGCGCAGCGCTGCCTTGAGCGACCGGTGAAAACGTTCACACAAGCCGTTAGCCTGAGGGTGATACGCGGTAGTGCGGTGTACCTGCACACCCAAGGATCGCGCAAGTGCCGACCAGAGCTCTGACATGAACTGGGGGCCCCGGTCTGAGGTGATATCTGACGGAGTGCCGAAACGGGCGACCCAGGAGGAAAGAAAAGCACGTGCAACATCCGAGGATGTTGTGGAGGATAGAGGGACAGCCTCTGGCCACCTGGTGGTCCGATCTACCATTGTGAGCAGGTGCGTAAAACCCTGTGAAGAAGGTAGAGGGCCCACCAGGTCCACATGCACGTGGTCGAAACGTCTGGCCGGGATCGGAAACGGTTCGAGGGGCGATTTAGTGTGCTGGTGGACCTTAGCGCACTGGCATGCTACACATGCAGCTGCCCACCCCTTGACGTCCTTGCGGAGGCCAGGCCAGACGAACTTGGAACCGACCAACTTCACCGACGCCCGAACTCCAGGGTGCGAGAGGGAGTGAATCGAATCGAAAACTCGACGGCGCCAGGCCACTGGAACAACGGGGCGGGGACGGCCGGGGAGACATCGCAGAGGGGGGCAGGACTGCCTTCCTGCATCACAGCATCCTCTAGCTTGAGACCGGTACGCGTTGACCTAAGGGCAAGGACGTCCAGGTCGCTGGGCTGGTCGGCAGCCATAGCGGAGAAATCCACACCGAGGTGCACAGGACACACAAGCACACGCGACAGACAATCAGCAACAGGGTTGGACTTCCCGGCCACATGCTGAATGTCCGTTGTGAACTCGGAGATCGCCGCTAGGTGGCGCTGTTGACGAGCAGACCACGGCTCAGTCACCTTGGACATGGCAAAAGTCAGCGGCTTATGATCCACATAAGCCGTGAATAGACGACCCTCCAGCAGGAAGCGGAAATGCCGGGTTGCAAGGTGCAGTGCCAGCAACTCCCGGTCAAAAACGCTGTACTTGCGCTCGCTATCCCGCAGTTTGCGGCTAAAAAATGCGAGTGGCTGCCACACATTCGCCACATGCTGTTCAACCGCAGCCCCCACGGCTATATCAGACGCATCGGTTGTTAAAGCTATGGACGCCGTGGGTGTGGGATGGGCGAGGAGGGCAGCGTTAGCCAGGGCGCACTTAGCTCCGTCAAAAGGCCTGGACCTGTTCGGGAGTCCGGTCGACAGGGTCGTTAGCCTTCTTAAGCCGCAGGGCTTCGTAAAGTGGCTGAAGGAGGTGGGCAGCGTGAGGGAGGAAACGGTTATAGAAATTCACCATGCCCAAGAATTCCTGCAATGCCTTAACAGAGACTGGGCGGGGAAATTCCGCCACCGCTTGCACCTTAGAAGGCAACGGGACCGCGCCTTGCGGCGAAATGCGGTGACCCAAGAAGTCAATCACCGGCAGTCCAAACTGACACTTGGCCGGGTTGACTATCAGGCCGTGTTCGTCCAGACGACGGAAAACCTGTTTCAGGTGCGCCAGGTGCTCTTCAGCTGACGGACTGGCCACTAATATGTCGTCGAGATAAACGAACACGAAAGCAAGGTCATGCAACACCGAGTCCATCAGCCTCTGAAAGGTTTGCGCTGACCCCTTCAAGCCAAAAGGCATGCGCATGAACTCAAAAAGCCCAAACGGGGTGATCACTGCGGTCTTGGGCACGTCCTCTGCGCGCACGGGAACCTGATGATAGCCGCGCACCAGGTCCACCTTAGAGAAATTAGTGGTACCTGCCAGGCGTATGGAAAAGTCCTGTATGTGTGGGATGGGATAGCGGTCATTGGCGGTGACGTTGTTCAGGCGGCGAAAATCGCCGCAAGGCCGCCACAACCCATCCGCCTTGGGCACCATGTGAAGCGGCGAGGCCCACGGGCTGTTGGAACGCCTCACTATACCCAGACGCTCCATGAAGGCGAACTCCTCCTTAGCTATAGCTAATTTTACCGCGTCGAGGCGCCGCGCGCGCGCAAAAACTGGCGGTCCCAGAGTGGGAATGATATGTTCTACCCCGTGTTTAGTAACCGCGGTGGAAAAGGCAGGTGTAGTCACCGATGGAAAATCCGCCAGCAAACGCCGAAAAACATCCCCTAATGCTAAAAAGTTAGCGTGTGTTAACGGCCCGGCTCCCCCTGTCTCGCACGGAACAGTGGCGAAAGACACAGCATCAATTAAACGGCGGTTTGCAACATCAACCAGCAGACCATTAGCACACAGAAAATCCGCGCCGATAATAGGAACAGTAATGGCGGCCACTACAAAGTCCCACTCAAAATGGCGCCCGTGGAAGCAAACAGTCACCAACCTTGTGCCAAACGTCGCAATGGACGAACCGTTAGCTGCACTTAACTGTGGGCCGCCGCCTTCGGCCGACCTGTCTGTCTTAGCAGGAGGGAGTAGGCTCTTTTGCGAGCCTGAGTCCACCAGAAACCGTCTTCCTGACATCGTGTCTTTAATGAAGAGCAGCTCACTACGTCCGCCAGCGCCCACAGCTGCTACTGAGCGCTGGCCCTGGAGTTTCCCGCCGCCTCAAACGTGCCCGGAGGGATGCAGCGCCTCGCTTTGCCGCCGAACCGCTGGTGGAAGAAACAGAGGCCTCTCCCGCGCCGTCTCCGGGCAGTCACTTCAGCCACCACTGCCGGGTCCGCGTCCTCCGACGTTGGCTGTAGAGGCTCCGATGCCACACTCTGCACAGAGAACCGTCTGGTAGCCAGCAGGACCCGATTGGCCTCCTCAGCCAAACCTCGGCAGTCACCAGCGGCCAGACACGGGGAGTTAGCCAAAGCCGCGCGCACAGGAGACGGGAGCTGGCGCAGGAAAACGTGCGGGAAAAGGAACCCACCTTCGTCTGAGCCTAGCAGCGACAGCATATTGTCCATGAGATCCACAGCCGTCCCGTCGCCCAAACCGGAGAGGGAAAGGATTCTATCTGCCCTCTCTGCGGTAGATAGGCTGTACCTCCGGAGCAGAAGATGTTTGAGGGCGACGTATTTATCGTGTTGCGGAGGGGCGCGCAACAGCTGCATGGCCCGGCGTGTGGACTGCTGGTCCAGCGCAGCGACGACCAAATAGTACCTGGAGTCGTCCGCGGAGATTCCACGCAGGTGGAACAGCGCCTCGACATGCTGGAACCACGAGGCCGGGTCGCTCTGCCAGAACTCTGGGAGTTTCACAGCCGCGGCGAGAACGGCCGGCTGTGAGAGTTGGGGCGGCGTGGCCGAAGTGGATTCACACTCCTCTTCGGCTCCAAACATGTTCAATTCGGGGTCACCAATGTGGCAGGAATGAGGAAAAACACAGGAGACCAAGGCGAGTTTGATGTTTATTGCTCAACTCCAAAAACCAGCTGCAGCAGGAACAACCCTGCACTGGCGAGCCCGGGAACATAAACCACGCCCCCAGCTCACAGTCCTTCTGGGTGAGAGGCATAGCCCCTAGTGTCCGCCACAATACTACAAAAGGCCTATTTGTTATTCACCTGAATATTAGGAGCTTACTTTCTAAAATTGATATCTTAAGAACCTGGCTTGTTTATAATAAACCTAGTGTAATTAAACTTTGAGACATGGTTGAATAGTAACATCTCTGACAGTGAAATTAAACTTGACAACTATGTTTTGTACAGAGCCGATCGGGGTGCTAGAGGAGGAGTGGCTACATATGTTTCTTCAAATTTGTCTCCTAAGCTTGTTATACCAAAAGAGAATCCGGTAACGCTTCTTATGAAGCTTACATATATAACGCCCTATAAGCATCTATAACGCCCTATAAATGTAGCTATATGTCATTGTAATATTCATTATAACCATGTATACGCCCTCACAACACCTCATAACCACCTTTATGATACATTATGTCAATTTAAGACGGATTTATTATAAATATATTATAAATATGTCATCATTAGCCTGTTTATCTGTCAAATGTCATAATGCATCATAGCCAACTTGTTTTGCTGAAGTTTTGTAGAGATGCATAATGAGATTTCAGTGCTATTTCACAGTCTTCAGCCACAACCATTAGTCATTGTAATACACATTATAGGAACGTATGGGCGTTATAGATGCAATAGATGCTTATAGGGTGTTATAGATGCAAGCTTCATTAAAAGTGTTACTGAGAATCCTATGTATTTTGTATGTCTCTGTTAAAATAATTTTTCATGAAAACAAACAATTGACTATAGGAAATATTTACAGACCTCCAAATGGTTCCTCAGAATCTACAAAGTCTATTTTGTCTACCATTAACTCTTTAAGTTGTCCAAATGAAATTATTATACTGGGTGACGTTAACAACAATTGGCTAGAGCAGGGGTCAGCAACCTATGGCACGTGTGCCCATGGTGGCCCGTGAGGCCATTAACATGGGGACTGCATTGCTATACAATAAATGTTTTTAACATAAAATATAGCCTAGTGGTGAACTAAACGAACAATTCAATTTAAAATAACACCGAAATAATTAGTCTCAAAATACACCACTATTTTAGACAGCAAGAGAGTGCACACAACCGACATGGTCTATCATGCCCCTCCTCCCCCTCCCTCTGACCTGCCCACAAGCGCAGTATTACAGCGGTAGTGACAATGTAGCATAGCTAGCTCGCTTTCTGTTTTGCTTTATGTCACGAACAATTGACGATGGCAGAAGCAATACTGTCTAATATACGCCTTTTTCAGCCATCTTGAACAAACAAATTTGGATTTGTTTCACAAATGGACTGAGTTGTGTGCACTCTCTGCTGTGAAAACGTTGTGTCAAACTTCAAGTGTAAAATGTCGTTTTAAAACAAGGCAGGAGAAAAACTTCAAGGTAAGGCTGACAAAGCTGAATACATTCAGAGGGCAGCGGCTCAGTATGGGAAGCAAAGCAGTGTGTTTACAACCTGATGTGCCACCCAAAACCAAGCTACAGAGGGCAGCTATAAAGTCGTACAGTGCATTGCTTAACACAGGGAGCCATTCTCCGATGGAGAGTATATAAAGAAGGCTTTCCTCAGCAGTTCGCAGGTCATATTTGATGGGTTACCAAACAAAGACACAGATCATCGAAAGAATCAAAGAAATTCCCGTTTCTGTGAGAACTGTAGAGAGACGTATTACAGACATGGCTGAAAACGTAAGACACCAGCAAACTCCTGCATTGAAAGATGCGTTGGTATTCACCGTAGCGCTTGACAGTGTTCAATATCTAGCAGTGGTTACCAGATAATGTGACAAACAACGGTCGCACTAAATTGGTAAAAGTGAATTAATTTTATTTTTTTCCTTAATAATCTTCATACATTTGCACAAATAATAATTGTGTGTGTGTGTGTGTGTGTGTGTGTGTGTGTGTGTGTGTGTGTGTGTGTGTGTGTGTGTGTGTGTGTGTAGAGTGCAGAATTCAGATGGGGAGACAAGCAGCAGCAGTAAATAAATACAGTGGTACTTGAAAGCTTGTGAACCCTTTAGAATTTTCTATATTTCTGCATAAATATGACCTAAAACATCATCAGATATTCACACAAGTGCTAAAAGTAGATAAAGAGAACCCAATTAAACAAATGAGACAAAAATATTATACTTGGTCATTTATTCATTGAGGAAAATGATCCAGTATTACATACTATATGTGAGTGGCAAAAGTATGTGAACCTCTAGGATTAGTAGTTAATTTGAAGGTGAAATTAGAGTCAGGTGTTTTCAATCAATGGGATGACAGTCAGGTGTGAGTGGGCACCCTGTTTTATTTAAAGTGATACTGACATCAAAATCTGAAAATTCCTATTGATAGGCTATGTTCCGAGATGGAATGTGACCACGGAGAAATTCAGTGGCCAAAACAGGATGCGTCTGCGGCCACTCGAGAGAGATCTGTGATTGACTGTAGATGGTGTCCAATGTCAAATTGTGCCGGTGTATACGTAGACACCAGTCAATTTGCATACAGGGTGTGTCCGTAGTGAGACGCTATAAAACCACGGAGAAGCCGTTCTTTCACCCCCTCCTGCTAGCTACTTTGCTTGAGTTTGTGCTATTTTGCCGAGACTTTATTATCGATCTTGCTACGACGTATTGCTATCTATCTATATATCTACCTATCTATTTATCTAACAGTTATTTGTATCACTGAATTCTCTTCCTCGAAACTGTAATCCTCACAGAGGATCTCCCTCTCACTCTCATTATCTGACATTTTTTGTAAATAACAAGTGATGAGCGGTACTGAGCCCCATCCACCCAGGCAGACAGTAGCCAATAGCTTTGAGTTCTTAAAACCACACCTGTTTTCGGTTGGGATTCAAACTCCCAATGTTAAAAAACGTGTTCAGAAAGTGCATGTCAGTCTCTCTTTAAAGAACAGGGATCTATCAAAGTCTGATCTTCGCAACACATGTTTGTGGAAGTGTATCATGGCAAGAACAAAGGAGATTTCTGAGGACCTCAGAAAAAGCGTTGTTGATGCTCGTCAGGCCGGAAAAGGTTACAAAACCATCTCTAAAGAGTTTGGACTCCACCAATCCACAGTCAGACAGACTGTGTACAAATGTAGGAAATTCAAGACCATTGTTACCCTCCCCAGGAGTGGTCAACCATCAAAGATCACTCCAAGAGCAAGGCGTGTAATAGTCGGCCAGGTCACAAAGGAACCCAGGGTAACTTCTAAGCAACTACAGGCCTCTCTCACATTGGCTAATGTTAATGTTCATGAGTCCACCATCAGGAGAAGACTGAACAACAACGGTGTACATGGCGAGGTTCCAAGGAGAAAGCCACTGCTCTCCAAAAAGAACATTGCTGCGCGTCTGCAGTTTGCTAAAGATCCCGTGGACAAGCCAGAAGGCTATTGGAAAAATGTTTTGTGGACAGATGAGACCAAAATAGAGCTTTTTGGTTTAAATGAGAAGCGTTATGTTTGGAGAGAGGAAAACACTGCATTCCAGCACAAGATCCTTATCCCATCTGTCAAACGTGGTGGTAGTATCATGGTTTGGGCCTGTTTTGCTGCATCTGAGCCAGGATGGCTTGCCATCATTGATGGAACAATGAATTCTGAATTATACCGCGAATTCTTAAGGAAATGTCAGGACATCTGTCTGTGAACTGAATCTCAAGAGAATGTGGGTCATGCAGCAAGACAACGACCCTAAGATAGATAGATAGATACGATAGTTTTATTAGCCACACAACCAAGGCCGGTGGAATTTGTTTTTGGTACACTTTAAACTCTGCAGCACAATACATACATGGACAACAACAGACACTCCACATATTATCACAAACAATACAGTTACACAATAACAGAAGTATACATATCACGCATAACAATTAGGTGAATGGTGGTGTTTATGCCAATGGTGTGTGAGGAGGGGACTATAGGGAGGAATTCAGCATCCTTATGGCTAGGGGAAAAAAACTGTTTGTGAAGCGTTTAGTCTTAGTGGACAGTGACCTGTAGCGCCTCCCTGAGGGAAGGAGCTGGAAGAGGTGATGAGCAGGATGTGAGGGGTCAGAGATGATCTTCTTTGCTTGATTTACAGTCTGGTTAGTAAGCACACAAGTTGTTCTACCAAAGAATGATTAAAGAAGAATAAAGTTAATGTTTTGGAATGGCCAAGTCAAAGTCCTGACCTTAATCCAATCGAAATGTTGTGGAAGGACCTGGAGCGAGCAGTTAATGTGAGGAAACCCACCAACACCCCAGAGTTGAAACTGTTCTGTACGGAGGAATGGGCTAAAATTCCTCCAAGCCGATGTGCAGGATTGATCAACAGTTACCAGAAACGTTTAGTTGCAGTTATTGCTGCACAGGGGGGGGGGGGGGGGGTCACACCAGATACTAAAAGCAAAGGTTCACATACTTTTGCTACTCACAGATATGTAATATTGGAACATTTTCCTCAATAAATAAATGACCAAGTATAATATTTTTGTCTCATTTGTTTAATTGGGTTCTCTTTATCTACTTTTAGGACTTGTGTGAAAATCTGATGATGTTTTAGGTCATATTTATGCAGAAATATAGAAAATTCTAAAGGGTTCACAAACTTTCAAGCACCACTGTAAATAGATAAATGCTCCTTACGGAAATTAACTGGCACTCGGGTCTGTAATTTTTTTCAAACTCTGTAAAGTGGTACGGTACATCCAAAAGGTTGCCGGCCCCTGGCGAGATCATTCATCTCTCAATGATCAAAACCTATTTGCCAGTACAAACCTAACTCAACTCATAAGTGAGCCTACCAGAGTTAATTCCAAGTCCTTGTTAGATTGGATTCTTGTCACCTAACCTGATAGAATTATAAAATCTGGGTTATTATCTGATTGTTTTAGTGACCATTCCATTATTCTCTGTGGAAGATTAAAAATAAGTATGTCTTCCTTCAAGATGTATTAAGGTAAGACTGTAAAAATATTAATACTGAACCTTTCATTAAAAATTTAACTGCTATAAATTGGGACAGGTTTGAGCTAATACCTTTTGTTGAAGATGCATGGAACTTCTTTTATACTGAGTTTATTAATGTTATAGACAAATATGCTCCCTGGACAACAATTGAAGTTACAGGTGGACATTTACCTTGGATTAATGGTGATCGTGTAAGTCTCTTTAAACAGAGTGATAAGGCCTGGGAAAAATATCGCTCGACAAAGAATTCGGCTGATTGGAATGCATATAAAAATTTAAGGAATAATATGTACAACCAAAACAAGAAATGCTAAATCTAATTATTATAAATATTCTTTAGCTAATGATTTTTATAACCCTAAACAGTTTTGGAACAGAATCAACAGTACAATCAGTAAGTACACCAAAAGTTCTACTACTCACATTAGAATTAATAATGTTGTTGTTAATGATCGCTTTATAACTGCCAATGCCTTCAGCCGGCACTTTTCCTGTGTCAGCAGTTCACAATTATCTGATTTTCTCTATTCTGATATTTCATTGAATAACTCTAAATGTGCAGCTCCTCCTCCTTTAGAAGATTCCATCCAATTGATATTCAGCAGGTTTTGTGATCTAAGCTCAGGTATTTGTGCTGGTCCAGATGGTTTGGAGATTAAGTTCATCAAGCTTGCCTCTCATGTTCTGGCATATCCTCTGTCTTACTCATTTAATTTATCTTTATCTACATGTGAGGTTCCATCAATTTAAAAATGTGCCAGAGTTACCCCACTGCATAAAGGTAGTGACCCTCTTGATCTCAATAACTATAGACCTATTTCCATTATTAACAGTATAGCAAAAGTGTTTGAAAAGTTAATTTCTAATCAACTATCTCAATACGTTAATGACTTTCACATCTTATCTCCATACCAATCTGGTTTCAGACCTAACTTCTCTACAACCACTGCTCTTTTAAAATTCACCAGTGATGTATCCTCTTCATTGGACAATATGCTCACAGGCAGAATATTTATAGATCTTACTAAGGCTTTTAACATGGTTGATCACTACCTCCTCCTTGACAAACTTTATGCTATTGTTCTTTCAAAACATTCTTTACTTTGGTTTAATTCATATCTTCACCATAGACGTCAATGTGACTCTGCAGGGCAGTCAGTCTGATTTTATGATACGGGAAAAAGCTGTGCCACAAAGTTAAACTCTAGGGCCATTGCTGTTCTCCGTTTTTATTAACGATCTCCCACAAATATGCTCTGATTGTCATATTCAATTATATGCAGATGATATTGTGATTTATTCCTCCAAGCCTGACATCTCACAAATCCAGTGAGGAGTTTCGCCAGGGGGACGTAGTGCGTGGGAGGATCACATCATTCCCCCCAGTTCCCCTTCCCCCCCGAACAGGCGCCCCGACTGACCAGAGGAGGTGTCAGTGCGGCGACCAGGACACACACCCATATCTGGCTTCCCACCTGCAGATATGGCCAATTGTGTCTGCACGGACGCCTGACCAAGTTGGAGGTAACACGCGGATTCGAACCGGCTATCCCCATGTTTGTAGGCAACATAATAGACCGCCACGTCACCTGGATGCCCTCTCATGTGTTTTTGATGTGTTTTTTCCCGTTTTTCTCTTATTGTTCACAGTAGTTAAGTTTGTATTGTGCAGCACAACTTGAATTGAAATTGAACTATACAGTACAGTGGGAAGTGAGTTTGGAATGTATAGTAGCTGAATTAACTTAAAAAGAGTAGGTGAGAAGGAGTAGGAAAAAATAAGTGTATACTTCCTCCTACTCCTTTTTGAACATGTAACAAATAATCTGATGCATACGGAGATTTGTTCGCTGAGTTTGATGTATGGATTTGTTGATCACTTCAGATTATTGGCAATGGCATATCTGTGTTATATCGTGCTGATTTACATGTTCGAAATAAATCATCATTCATTCATTCTTTTACCTAACTTCAAACAACTTGCTCTTGCTTCTGATTATATTTGAGATATGGAAAACATTATCTGCAATGTGTAGGTGCCCATTAATGTATGTATAGGTATATGCACATTTACTGTATGTATTTTGGCATTTTAGGGGAACCAGTGGGTGGAGGGAGTGGCTAGCTTTGGGAGAACTTTTGTCTGTGTATGTGTGAATGATATGTGTTGATTGCTTTATGTACTGTATTTTCTTTATATTTGTGTTAAGGACACCTTTGAAAACAAGATTGTTCATCTCAAGGGGTTCATCCTTCTAATAAATGTTTTTCAATTTGTTTGGCAAGTTTAAACAGATGTGCGGATACCATCACCTGATTGAACAATGGGGTGGAGTGATTGCCTAAAGGTGAAGAGGTGACTGTGACTGGTGGCAAAAGAAAAGAAAAAATAAAGTCTTACTGATTGGCCCTGCATTGAGAGCCTTATTAGGTATGATTCATCAACATGTTTTAATGCAAAATTTCTAGTTGTGCATAAGAAAACATGAATGGAAATGCCAGAATAATAATAATAAAAAAAGGGACTAAATATGGCACTAAAGATTTTATGCTTGCTTAAAGTGGAAAAGTTGACGTCTCGATAGAGAAAATGCGATACAGGGTGATGGAAACTGATTTTTTTTCTCTAATAAATGTTGTCATAGAACATCGTTACATCGTGTGGCTGTGCCTAACCATAAACAATTATGGTGGATGGCGAAACCAGTGAAATTGTGGGATGCACAGTCTAATGTTGGTTTGCTCAATGTTCATCACATACGGTTCCCAGCTGATGGTTTGTTTGTCTGTTGCTCTGCTTGCATTTAACCTCCCCCCCCCCCGTTTTCTTCCCAATTATCTACTACAACTTTTGGCTGCTCCCGTTAGGGGTCGCCACAGCGGATCATCCGTTTCCATTTCTTCCTGTGCTCTACATCTTCCTCTGTCACACCAGCCACCTGCATGTCTTCCTTCACCACATCCATAAACCTCCTCTTTGGCCTTTCTCTTTTCCACTTCCCAGGCAGCTCCATATTCAGCATCCTTCTCCTAATATACCCAGCATCTCTCCTCCATACGTGTCCAAGCCATCTCGATCTTGCCTCTCTAGTTTTGTCTCCAAACCGTCCAACCTGAGCGGTCCCTCTAATATAATCGTTCCTAATCCTGTCCTTCTTTGTCACTCCCAATGAAAGTCTTAGCATCTTCAACTCTGCCACCTGCAGCTCTGCCTGCTGTCTTTTCATCAGTGCCACTGTCCCCAAACCATATAACATATAGCTGGACTTACAACCATCTTGTAAACCTTCCCTTAACTCTTACTGGTACCCTTCTGTCGCAAATCACTCCTGACACTCTTTTCCACCCACTCCACCCTGCCTGCACTCTCTTCTTCACTCCCCGTTACTTTGGACAGTTGACCCCCAAGTAATTAAACGCATACACCTTCGTCACCTCTACTCCTTGCATCCTCACCATTCCACTGTCCTCCCTCTCATTCACGCATATGTATTCCGTCTTGTTCCTACTGACGTTCATTCCTCTTCTCTCCAGTGCATACCTCCACCTCTCCAGGCTCTCCTCAACCTGCACCCTACTCTCACTACTGATCACAATGTTATCTGCAAACATCATAGTCCATGGAGACTCCTGCCTGATCTCGTTCGTCAACCTGCCTATCACCATTGCAAACAAGAAAGGGCTCAGAGCCGATCCTTGATGTAATCCCACCTCCACCTTGAACCCATCTGTCATTCCAACCGCACACCTCACCATCATCACACTTCCCTCATACATATCCTGCACCACTCCTACATACTTCTCTGCAACTCCCGACTTCCTCATACAAAACCACACCTCCTGTCTCGGTATCCTGTCATATGCTTTCTCTAAATCCACAAAGACAATATAACTCCTTCTGACCTTCTCTATACTTCTCAATCAACATTCTCAAAGCAAACATCACATCTGCTGTGCTCGTTTGTGGCATGAAACCATACTGCTGGCTTACTAATTGTCACCTCTCCTCTTAATCTAGCTTCTATTACTCTTCCCCATATCTTCATGCTGTGGCTGATCAACTTTATACCTCTGTAGTTGCTACAGCTCTGTACATCGCCCTTGTTCTTGAAAATCGGTACCAGTATGCTTCTTCTACACTCCTCAGACATCCTCTCACTTTCCAAGGTTTTGTTAAACAATATAGTTAAAAACTCCACTGCCATCTCTCCTAAACATCTCCATGCCTCCACAGATATGTCATCAGGACCAACTGCCTTTCCACTCTTCATCCTTTTCATAGCTACCCTCACTTCCTCCTTGCTAATTCACCACACTTCCTGATTCACTTTCTCCACATCATCCAACCTTCTCTCTCTCTCTCTCTCTCTCTCTCTCTCTCTCTCTCTCTCTCTCTCTCTCTCTCTCTCTCTCTCTCTCTCATTTTCTTTATTCAACAGCCCCTCAAAGTACTCCTTCCCCCTTCTCAGCACACTCCTCACTTGACAGCACATTTCCATCTCTATACTTGATACAAGTCTTTTTCTCCTTCCTTAGTGTCTAACCTCTCATACAACTCACCATATGCCTTTTCCTTTGCCACCTCTCTCTTCGCTTTACGCTGCATCTCCTTGTACTCCTGTCTACTGTCTTCATCTCTCTGACTATCCCACTTCTTCTTTGCCAACCTCTTCCTCTGTATACTTTGCTGTACTTCCTCATTCCACCACCAAGTCTCTTTGTCTTCCTTCCTCTGTCCTGATGACAAACCAAGTTACCTTCCTAGCTGTCTCCCTCACTATTTCTGCAGTGGTTGCCCAGCCATCTGACAACTCTTCACTACCACCCAGTGCCTGTCTTAACTCCTCCCTGAACTCCACACAACAGTCTTCCTTCTTCAACTTCCACCATTTGAACTTTGGCTTCACTCGCTTCCTCTTCTTGGTCTCCAAAGTCATCCTACAGGTCACCATCCAATGCTGCCTAGCTACGTTCTCCTCTGTCACCACCTTGCAGTCTCCAATCCCTTTCAGATCGTGCCTTCTACATAAGATATAGTCCACCTGTGCGCACTTTCCTCCACTCTTATGCATCACCCTGTGTTCCTCCCCCGTCTTGAAATATGTATTCACCACAGCCATTTCCATCCTTTTTGCAAAATCCACCACCATCTGTCCTTCCGCATTTCTCTTCTTGACACCATACCTACCCATCACCTCCTCATCACCTTGTGGTTTGTTTCCTTCACCAACATGCCCACTGAAGTCCGCTCCCATCACCACTCTGTCCTCCTTGGGTACACTCTCCACCACTTCACCCAACTCACTCCAGAATTCTCCTTTCTCTTCCATCTCACACCCAGCTTGCGGGGCATATGCACTGATAACATTCAGCATACACCTTCGATTTCCAGCTTCATACTCATCACTCTGTCTGACACCCTCTTCACCTCCAGCACACTCTTGACATACTCTTCCTTCAGAATTACCCCTACCCCATTTCTCCTCCCATTCGCACCATGGTAGAAGAGTTTGAACCCAGCTCCGATGCTCCTGGCCTTACTCCCCTTCCACCTGGTCTCTTGCACACACAGTATATACCTACCTTTCTTCTTTCCATCATATCAGCCAGCTCTATGCCTTTACCAGTCATAGTGCCAACATTCACAGTTCCGACTCTCACCTCCACACTCCTACCCTTCCTCCTCTCTCGCTACCTCTGGACATGCCTTCCCCCTCTCCTTCGCCCAACAGTAGCATAGTTACCACCGGCACCCTGCTGGCCAATAGTACCGGTCATTGGTAATCCGGGCCTCGACTGATCCGGTATGGAAATCTTATTTATGATTTTTTTTCTTCCCAATTATACCCGGCCACCTACCCCACTCTTCTGAGCCATCCCAGTCGCTGCTCCCCCCCACCAATCCAGGGAGGGCTGTAGACTACCACATGCCTCCTCCGATACATGCGGAGTCACCAGCTGCTTCATTTCACCTGACAATGAAGAGTTTCGCCACGGGGACATAGCGCATGGGAGGATCACGCTATTCCCCCCAGTTCCCTCTCCCCCCCGAACAGGCACCCCAATCGACTAGAGGAGACGCTAGTGCAGTGACCAGGACACATACCCACATCTGGCTTCTCACCCGCAGACATGGCCAATTGTGTCTGTAGGGATGCCTGACCAAGCCGGAGGTAACACGGGGATTCGAACCAGCGATCCCCGTGTTGGTAGGCAACGGAATAGACCACCATGCCACCCAGACGCCCCTGCCTTTAACTTTTTAACTTTAAATTTTAACTTTAATAATTAATAACTTAACAACCTCTTGGTGGATTTTATTCAATCATTGGCTCCTGGACTGACTTGATCGCACTGAAGCCTCCGATTCTGTAGTGCTGGGGCTGTAAGTGATTTGTTTCTAGCCTGTGGCTAAGCTAACCAAACAACTATGCCAACTTTGCCCTGTGAGGACTGTGTGCTACTAAAGAAAGCAAATTGAAAGATCGCTGAAGATCGCTGAAAAGGATGTTCGACGACTTTCTAATAAACTCCGTAAGGAAGACTCTCTTTTGACCAGCTTCATCGACGTGGCTTCTGGGCAGTCCAAACAGATTGCCTCCCTCTGTGCAACCATCCAGGACACAGTTCTGTGGGACCCCTCCACTTGTCCATGGCTTTTCTCCTGCTCGACACCTAACCCCCAGTCGTTCTGGGCTGAAGTGGTGGTCCGCGGTCACAAGAGAGGCTTGGATGGGGCTGCCCCCCTCACCGAGGCCTCTTGAACCACTCTGCGACCTTGTCTGACGACATTTCGGTCCACCCAGCTGATGTTCCTGAGGTTCTGACGCGTCTCGATCTGGGCCCTTCTGCAAAAATGGCACCTGCGGACACTGCTGCTACCCCGCCGGTGGCTAGTGGTGTTCAGGTGGCTTGCCATCCCACTGTGAAGCCAAAACAACAGGCCTCATCCCGGGTAATGACCTCCTCTTCCCATCATCACATCCTGAAAGAGGCCGTTATTAGACACTCTCGAAGTCTTCCTTGCCCTGAACCAACAAACAAATCCATTCTTAGAGCTTATGTCGCTGCCTTGTCACAACATTTGCTTGCTTGGCCACAACATCCCCAGTCGGCAATTTCAACACAGTGTCAAGTCAAGCCAAGTCAATTGTATTTGTATAGCCCATTATCACAAATTTGCCTCAGTGGGCTTTACACCAATACAACATTCTGTCCTTAGACCCTCACATCAGATAAACAACAAGTCCCTAAAAAAACCCTTTAACAGTGTGGATCATGTAACACCCACAGCCAACATCTCCTCATCCCCTTTTCTCTCCAGCCACATTAATAGGTAGGGATTCCATAATCAGAAACATCAGTTTTCTCAACGCAGCCACAAACTGTTTCCCTGGAGCCACAGTCCTTGATATCCTGGATAAGTTCCCAGGGTTGATCTGCTCACTCCCGTCCTCCACCAAACGAGTGATCATTCATGGGGGGGACAAACAATGCGGCTCGTCAGCAGTGTGAATTAACCAAAAAGGATTTTATTGACCTTTTCAGCTTTTGAAGTACTTGCAGAAAGTCTGTTTTTATTTCAGGTCCTATTCCCACAATGGCCTGTGGAGCAGGGTGTATCAGCAGAATCCTCAGCCTGCACATGTGGCTCATCTCTGCCTGGAGAGCTCACAATATAGGTTTTTATTGACAATTTTAATCTGTTTTGGGATCGTGTCTCCCTCTTCAGAACTGACAGAGTCCACCCAACCAGGCTGGGTAGCTGGATACTAGCAGCCAACCTGCAGCACACCATACAGTCTTCTCCATGTGACTGACTGTTTACATCCTACACTTCCCTCCCGGAACCTCCATTTCCACCTATGGTGGCACCCCACAGTACTGTTCCACCCACTAGCTCCTTCTACTGGCCTCATCCGTCATCAACCCTCTCACTGGGAGTTTCCCCCATACTGACTATTATTAGGCACCGGGCCTCTCATCCACACGACATTTCTAATAGTAGAAACAACAGCAACTGAGTATCTGGAGCAAATAGCTGCAATTTACATCCTACTTGCTGTGCTCCCATTGGTTTCAACTCTGCTTTGACACCAAACAATTTTGGCCTCTTGAATGTGAGATCTCTTGATAATAAATCCTTTATCATTAATGATTTTACTGTTTCTAATAATCTGGACTTTTATTTATGATTAATGAGACATGGCTGTCCCCAAGGTACACTCTTCTCCTGATTGAGGCTAGGCCCCCTGATTTTGCATAGTTTCATATTCCCAGGTCCTCTGGAAGAGGGGGTGGCCTAGCTGTTTTTTACAAGTTGGGTCTTAAGTGTCATCCTGTTACTTTTGGTAATTTCATCTCCTTTGAGGTTTTATGTTTTTTAATCACTGGCCCAACCCCCTTTACTTTTCTCCCCCTTTGCATCTTATTTTATAGGCCCCCTAATTCAGTAAGTTGTATTTCTGAGTTTTCCGTCCTATCTACTGTCGTGCCAAAATATGACAGGGTGCTTATTCTTGGTGATTTTAATATTCATGTGTGTTGTCCTTCCCATTCCCTGACTTCACATTTTTTGGCTCTTATAGATGCTTTTAACCTCATTCAATCTGTTAAAGGGCCACACATTCCAAAGGTTCCATTTTAGGCCTTGTACTCTCATCTGGTTTCTCTCTCGAGTGTCTTAGTCTTTTAGATATGCTTGTACCTGACCATAAAGCTGCTGTTTTCAAAGTGCCACTACAGCTCTCTATTCCTAGTCACCATCTTAAAAGACACTTGCATTCTCAATGCTGGTTCTGCAGTTAAATTCTGTGATGCTTTTAATTCATCATACTTTAATCCCTATATATCCCTTCTCAATCCAGATGATTGAATGATCAGTGCCTATCCATCCTTGACCAAACTGCATCTTTTAAAACTAGGAAACAAAAATCAAATAACCTCCCCTGGCTGAATGACCACACTTGTGCCTTTAGAAGACTCTAGAAAATCTGAACGACAATGGAAGGTCAACAAGTCCAAATTAGCACATAACACCTTTAAAAACAAAATTTCAATTTACCAGAACGCAGTTATAGATGCGAGATCAACGTACTTCTCTGAACCGATATCGAGATATAACCAGAACCCCAAAGTTCTCTTTAGGGTAATTGATTCTGTTATTAATGGTCCCTCCACTTCTTTTTTTGAACCTGATGCTGAGCTGTCTGAAAAAATGCTCACTCATTTTGTAAACAAGGTGGAAAATATCCGGTCTCAAATCCAGCCTGGCCCTTGCATTCTTTCCATTCCCCATGTTAATTCTGCCCCTTTTACCCAGTTTCAACCAATTACAATTTCAGTGTTAGAGAGTACAGTCTCCAGTATGAATTCCTCCTCCTGTATCTTAGACATCATTCCCACTAAGCTGCTCAAGGAAGTATTTTCAACTGTTAGCCCCGTTATTCTGCAAATTCGTAATAATTCTCTGGCCTCTGGTTCTTTTCCAGACAGTTTAAAGCATGCCATTGTTCACCCATTGCTAAAGAAACTGAATTTAGATCCCCCATCTTTACGTAACTACAACCAATCTCCAAATTGTCTTTGTTTTCCAAGGATCTGCAGAGAGTAATTTCATCTCAGTTGATTTTTTTTTTTTGTGAACACTAACAGTGTTTTTAACAGTTTCAAGCCTGGTTTTAGAGCACTTCATAGTACCAGGACAGCTCTAGTTAAGTTTACTAATGACCTACTGTTGACTGCAGATAGAGGGGACTGATCGATTTTAGTTCTTTTAGACTTAAGTGCTGCCTTTGGCACAGTCGATCACAGTATCCTCTTACATCACTTATAGACTTGGTATCAAGGGCTCGGCTCTTAGTTTATTATGCTCGTACCTCTCCAACAGAACTTTTTCTGTTGCTCTGGGTAATTCTACTCCCTAAAACTCGTCTTCAAACTTCTCTTTCTATGAAAGCTTTTACAAATGTTTGATATTTGTTTTTATTTATTTATACTGTTTTTATTTCTACTCTTACTTATTTTTGAAACTGTTTTGATTAACAAATTGCTTTTTCCCCTTTTGCTCTCATTTTATGGTTTTATTTGTTAGTGCTTTTTATTTTATTCTCTTACAATGTTTTTTGTATGTGTGTCATTCTTAACAATTTTATCCAGTTCTGTGAAGAACTTTGTAACCTTGTTTAGATAAGTGCTATATAAATAAAGCTTATTACTGTTATTATTGTTATGCGTTAAGTATGGGGTACATCGCAAAGCGATGGTGTCAACCATTATAATACTCGCCATCTTATTTCTTTGCCATCTTCGTCGGGCCTCACGTAATATGTCTAGGTACAACCAACTTAAACCTATGATGGCAGCTCCTCCAATGGCAAGTTACAGGTACATGTTGAAAATTACCCTATCTCTTCCCTGAGTTTAGCATTTATCAGTAGTCTGCTGTTGTTCCTGAGCAACCATTGTCAGTGCTCTTTTGATGATGTGGTTTTGTCGTGCCAAAAACCCCAATTGATGGAAATACCAAGTAACTGCCATTTTCTTTTTTCGCCTTTTCAAAATTTTGCTTAAAATTTGAAATAAATTTGGATGGAAACATAGCAATTGATACGTACTGCCCTCCCAGGTGCAGTGCAGGAGGTTTAAGGCTCCTTCTGCCCTCTTCCAGTGCTGCAGGTGGAAGAAGGCGTATGCCACTGCCTCGCTGTCGCCTCTCTTCAGGATGTGCTCTGGGGGCAGGATCAGGCTCTTCATCTCTAATAAATACTGTGAAGGAGGAATACGACCAGTTATAAATCATCCCTCTGTAGATCAGATAATGTGAATATGTAATCATATATGTACAGATGCGGGCTTGGACCCGAAATATATCCCAGTCTGTTCTCTGAATTGGAAAATGTAAATAGATAATGAGGATGTCCAAATCTAATAATGCAGATGGACAATGATGCACATTTGCTACTGCATATTTGTACATCTACAGGTTCAAAGTATTGGTAAACCTACAAATCTGTAAATAGCAAAAACAAGGAATTTTACCAATGAGAGCACCCCACCGTGTCAAATTCCAAGGCAAACTGCCAGCAAACTTCCTTAGCCGAATGTAAAACTTGACTATCTCAAGCTAGTAGGAGCTCTGTATTAGCTTGTTAAAAGTACATGTTTAGTACTTCGGATTTCCTGAAGTCATAACTTGTACATATCAGTAGGATTTGACTTTCTACATGAGCTATCTCAACAGATATTGATCACTGATTCACTTTGTGAATAAATGTCAATCCAGAAAAAGACCAGTTAAAATAGGAATTGCAGCCATTAGGATCAATATCCAATGGTGTTTTTCACACAGATGCATCTTTTCTAAACCAGCATCCTATTGTGCAACTCCTGTTCACCAACTCCCAGCAGACCGAAAACACATTTTCCACATGTGAGGTATTTGTTGAGGGCCTTGTTTTGCAATTGTTCAAGGTGGGAGGGAAAAAGCCTTCCAAAGCTCTCTCTCTCTCTGTTATTGTTAGAGTACACTACATTCATTCCATAAATATGTGACCCCCCCCCCCCTCTCTACTCTGTAAGTTTGGCCCTGTGAGTCAGTTAGTCCACCCACTGTGCTTACATAGGCCTCAGATCACAGAACTGAAATCTCTAGAATGGGTGATCTACCCTTACATTCAATAAAAACTTTGTCTAATCATGTGGCTCACTGCCCTTCTGCCTCCACTCTTTGTAAATGGCCCAGGTACGGGTTTGGGTGAATCATTCAGTTGTACATATTACCATTACCAGCTCCCATTCAGTTCAGTAGACATGCCCACTCTATGTGGTTCATGTCTGCAGTGTCTGGAGGGGTGGGAGGGGGGGGGCTGTGTTGAGCTAATCCAGCATGTAGGGCCGGGGGCCCTGCTGGGCTGAATTCTCAGGCAGCCAGCTTCACAGCGCTCTGGGTCTCAGACTGACACTTTGGGAAGGTTACCCCACAGCTAATCCTGTCTAATCCCCCTCCATGGTCACAGGCTCAGCCGGCCAGCCTGCCAGCCAGCTAGCCAGTCAGTCAGGCCATCCTTCCTTCCACCCAATCACACCCTATCACACCTCCACCCTCACTCTGCTAACTCATTCTCCGTCTCCACTCACACTCTCATGTTTGTAGCCAGCCAGCCAACCAGCAAACAGCCGGTTGATTCACCCCTACTTCTCTTTCGTATTTCCCCCTCTCCTCCTTCCTTCTCGGCCCAAGACAACACCCGGCTCATTCTGACGGACATCCCAGCTGGCGAGTCTGGTCTACCTTTCCTCTCTCTTGCTCACTCTTGCTCTCTTTCTCTCATCCTTCTCTAGACAGACACACACACACACACACACACACACACACACACACACACACACACACACACACACACACACACAGCAAATCATCCAGATAGCCAATCTAATTTACCTTGCAATTACAAGTCCAAAACTGTAAATATGTAAATACTGTATAATACGGTTCTGCAAAATGCAGATTTGACCTATTTGGGGTGTTCTTGGAATTTACACCCTTTTACTGAAAGATACCCATTGTTCCTTGAGTTTCCTTCCCTCCTTAACTTGGATATAAACATTATTAACAATCTTATGCTGCATTCACATGGAATCCGGGAGACGGTAAATGGCAGTTGGCAAAACAGAACGGGAAAAACCACAAACTACGCGACGGGACGCCAGGATGGTAAAAAAAAAAAGAAAAGAAAAAAGGAAATAAAAAACTACATGGGTTGCTTTGGTGCGTTGTATTGTTTGTTTTATTATATACAGCAATTCTGTCAGTTCATAGACCTATAAATTACACTGTCCAAATCCGCCATCTTTTCTGTTTTGTGACATGCTACGTAACATCCGGTTGTAAATTCCGTCATGGAGGTGCCGTCTGCCATTACCATTGTCGGCATAATTTGCCGGTGTCATCTGATTTTATCCTCCTGCTCTCATCCAAAATAAAGACTTCCGTTTTCCCTTCTGCCTTTTACCGGATTCCATGTGAACGCAGCATTAGGTACACAGATACCCTCCCATAGACTTATCGTTAGACGCTTAGTTCTTTCTCCACTGTGTGGCATTATATTGATGTCCCCACATCTCTATGTTGAGTCTGCCATCATGACAAATTCCTGATGTGTGTAAAATCATTTGTCTTTCACTAACGGTACACTTGAACTACATTTTCCAGGCGTGTCTGCTGTCCTCCATTATCACGCCCCGCTCTCTCGCTCCACTCCCTTGCTCCTCTGTACACTCTTTATTCAACGTGCCCTCCCACCCTCTCGCCAGTCAGGCAGGAACTCCCCGATTCACCTGTGTGGTTTTCTGCTGATCAATTTCTAGTGTCAGCACACACAAGCTGAGTAGTGATCACTTTTGCTGTTAATTTCACTGATTTTTCATTTAATTGTGTCTGTGTGACCTATGTGTGTGTGTGACCAGTGTGTTATGTGACCACTGTGTGGTTGGCCCCTTGTGTGTAACCAGTGTATTTGTCAGGTGTCTGTGTGACCAGTGTGTGTGTGATCTGTGTGCATGCCCAGTGTGTGTGTGTGAGACCAGCATATGTGTCAGGTGTGTGTGTGTATGTGTGTGTGCCCGGTATGCATGGCTGCTGTGTGTAAACCTGTGTGTGTGTGTGTGTGTGTGTGTGTGTGTGTGTGTGTGTGTGTGTGTGTGCGTGTGTACCGAGTGTCTGCCGCCCCTGTGCCCCGGCCCGGTGTGTTTAAGGATTAACCCTTTAGAGATGCTTGCTTGGCAGCTGTCTGCCCGGCGTGCCAGGGCATTAAGACTCGGAGGCACCTCAGCCATCCATTCTGCCCACAGCCCCTCCGTCATGCCGCTCTGCTCCCCACCTCCACCCCCCCGTCCCACCGCTCCTACCCTTCCTGTTGACTCTTTGATGAAGGGATTGAGTTTCATGTGCTCCCCTTTTATCCCGGGGGAGTCGTAAGACCACAGCATAACTCATAAGCTGCCTTTTGATTCTAATCTGCTGCATTTGGCCCCACACAAAGGCAACAAAGCAACAATAACATCAGCCTCGCAGTTCTTTTCTATGGGTCTCTCTCTCGCTCTCTTTCTCTCTCTATATATATATGGATGAGTGTTCATATGTACAGGTGTACCAAATAGACACCAAAAGAGAAAGAATAACAGTCTCGCACCATGTGGCTGGGCAGACAGCTACTATAAACCCAACCAATGGAGGGGAAATTGTTGGAAAACAAATGTTGGCTCTGCAGCCAGCAGCGATGCAAAAACAAACAAATAACAACAAACAAAAACAAACTAGGGTGTCATTCCTACACCCACCCTGTTCACTCTTTCCGAGTCAACCCTTATCAATCTCACCGGACCAGGCACTTCATCTCAATTTACACACCGAAAAACCCAATTTGAGATCTGAACTGAGACCACAGCCGGAGTTTCTGGGCCCTCGACGGGTCGTCTAGATAAGAGAATGTCGACCACAAGAGGAGGGAGATGAGAACCTGCCAGGCAGAAATGGAGTAAACTAGCAAGTTGGATGAGATCCTATCAGCGCTTAATACCATGAAATGAAAACGAATGTCAACCAAAGAAACCCATGTAAAAGTAAAGCAGATTCAGATGGGCAGAACATTCAATCAGCCGCAGGAGCATCTGAAGGGCTGTCAGCCTCTGAGGCGGTGGTGGTCGGGGAGGAACTGATTGGACCAGACATACAAATTGAGGAGAAAAGGAGAGTGATGAGGAGGAGAGGAAAGAAGAGAAAAATAGGGGGAAGGGTAGGGAGTGTGTCTGGGTGAGTGGAGGGTTTGGGTAATGATGGAGAACGGAGCTGAAAATGTAATGAAACAACAGAGGTGAAGAAGCAGGAGTGTGCATGTGTGCATTCTTGTGTGTGTTCTTGTACTTCTGTCTTTGTGAGGACCAATTTGAGTGTTTAACCATCAGATTGAGGACATTTTTGCAAACTGAGGACATTTTGGCTGCTCCTCACTTCATTAGGGTGCTATTTTAGGGTGAGTACTTGGGGTTAGGGTTAGAGTTCGAATTAGGATTAGGTTAAAGATGTGGTAAAGGTTAAGGTTAGACATGTAGTTCTGATGGTTAGGGTTAAGGGCTAGGGAATGAATGTAGTGAATGAGGGGTCCTCACAAAGATAGAAGTACACAAATTTGTGTGTGTGTATGTGTGTGTGTGTGTGTGTTTATATGTACGGTGCAAACCCTTTGTAGCAGCAACAATCAGTCCATGTGATGAATCTTGGTGCCATGTCTATACACCTGAGCCTGCTCTGTGACACACAATCACACATATGTAAAACCATCCATCCATCCACCCATCCACCTGCCAAAAGTGGTAAACCACAGAGAGCAGGGTCTCCTTATAGCTCTTAGTCACCATTGGAACTTAATGAGAGAAGAATCAAGAACAACTTTATTGTCATTGTGCCAAGCACAAGAAAACTGCAGGTGTCAACCTCAAAATGGTACATACATAAAAGAGTTAATATAGAATATCAGCAATACAAAGTAGATTCTAAACAGTCTATGTACAAAATATAAGCAGTACAAGGTATAAAATACAATACAGTTAATGATAAAATACAACTTATGAGGTGCAAAAACTTCATCAGCAAAAAATTTAGTAAAGGTGCGGTGGACAGATATGAAGTGGCTTAAAGTGACATGATGTGGGTAAATATATGCAAATGTTGCATGTGCCCAATGGTGGCAGCACATCAGTCTTTTCAGACGGAGGAGATACCTGAATTCATTATTGCCACAGCTTTTGGAAAGAAGCTGTTTTTCGGTCTCTTTGTGCATGTGTGGATTGATCTGAAGCGCCTGCCTGATGGGATGGGCTGAAACAGATGGTGTCCAGGGTGTGTAATATCTCTTGTGATGTTCTTAGCTCTCCTCACACAGCAAGTACTGTGAAGATGTTCTAGTGAAGGCAGCTCAATGCCAACAATGTCCTGTGCTGTTTCCACAACACGCTGGAGGGCTTTTTTGTCAGCTTTGGTGCAGCTGCTATACCAGGCTGCCATGCAGTTTGTTAGGATGCTGTCGATGCAGCATCTAAACTTAGCACAAAAAGTAAGGACATTTGTGTTTGGTAGATTATTTCTTTGTTGTAACAATGCTTCTTGGCAATAAATCTTATATCAGGCACCTGATTGTCAGCACCTGGGGTACCAGAAGCTCAAAACAAGAGTCAATAGCAACAGCAAAATAAGCTGTTTGGCATTGGCAGAGAAGATTTGGCAAATTTGTCATGGGCGCAACCCACACACTCAGCTCTGCTGCTCATCCCACAAATGCATGTTCCTTACAAATGTGGCACCATTTAAAAGGGAAATAAACAGGCTTTCCAACGGTATAAGATTTATTGCCAAGAAGCATTGTTACAACAAAGAAATAACCTACCAAACACAAATTTCCTTACTTTTTGTGCTAAGTATATAAAAGTTGACAAGCAGTTTTTGGGGGATGTTGGCGCTCCTTATCCTCCTCAGAAAATTAAGGCATTGTTGTGCCTTACTCACCAATGATGAGGTGCTGTCAGCCCGGGAGAGGTCCTCTCTGATGTTGACTCCCAGGAACCTGGAGCTGAGGACTCTCCACAGCTTCTGTGTTGACTGTGTGTGATCTTCTTGGAGGTCCTAAAGTCTCCGATAATCTCCTTGGTCTTTTTGGTATTTAAGACCAGGATGTTGTTAGTACACCACGTTATCAGGTTCTGAACCTCCTCCCTGTATGCCGCTTCATCGTCTGATATGAGCCCAATGACTGTCGTATCATCCGCAAACCTAACAATAGTGTTTGTGGTGTGGATGGGTTGGCAGTCATGTGTGAACAGTGCATAAAGGAAGGAGAACCTAACGAGCTCGTTAATTTCCAGGTTCTGATTTTGCTTCCACTAACAACGACAGCCTGGTTTTGCAGGCAGTTCCTGGATCCTAATTTCAGCCCATGCTCAGGAAGTATTAATTATAATTATAATCAATTATATTATTAATATTAATTATTGAAATTAGGATTCTTAGGTACCTGAGTACCAAAAACGTTTTTAACATTACTCATCCAAGTGACTTCGTCAGTCTCAACTGACCGCAGGTATCCCTCAACCTTATAAACAGCACAGCTGCATAACGACCGAAACCAATGATCAGTTCCATGTGCAAATTGCCTTGACCATTAACCCGAATTTCAATGGCCATGTGTACTATTCACAGAGGATTGGGGAATAGTTGCAATCACAGCATTGTAAAATGGTGACAGATGTACTCTTACCCCCCCCCCCGATTCAGGGATGGTCGTTCCCTTATCACATAGATGGTCTCTTTGACTCCCCGTTTAAACCTACGTTCCTCCCTATCAAGGATGTGCACATCCTCATCCTTGAAAGAGTGGCCACTGGCCTGTAGATGGATGTAGACTGCAGTGTCCTGGCCTGACGTGTTAGCTCTTCTGTGTTGTGCCATCCTCGTTGCTAGCATCTGTTTGGTTTCCCCGAAGTACAAGTCACGGCAATCCTCTTGGCACTTAACAGTGTATACTAGTATATTGCTCTGTTTGTGCCAGGGGACCTGATCCTTGGGGTGGACCAATTTCTGGAGCAGAGTGTTTTAGGGTTTGAAAGCAAATGAGATGTGGTGTTTGGAAAATACACATCTCAACTGTTCCGACACTCCCGCCACATACAGAATCACCACTGGTTTACGCTTAGACAGCTGTTGTCCTTCTTCTCTCTTCGACCGGCTGGTGCACTGTTTGGGCGTCTTCCTGGCTTTGACAAACGCCCAGTTAGGATAACCACACTTAAGCAGGGCCTGTTTAATGTGGGATTTCTCCCCTTCCCTGCCTGCTGTGTCAGTGAGGACGTTGTCAGCTCAGTGGTACAGCATCCTGATGACTCCTCGTTTGTGCTCCAGTGGATGGTGAGAGTCAATCCTTAAGTACTGATCAGTATGGTGTTGGTGTTGGTTATGTATGGCTGATCAGTATGGTGTTGGTTTATGGTAAACAATAATCAAATGTCCCCCATCACCAATTGCAATTTCACAGTCTAAGAAGGCTAAGCTGTCATTTTTCACATCCTCCCTGGTGAACTTGATGTGGTTGTCCACCGAGTTAATGTGGTCGGTAAAATGTGGTACATTGAGATTTAATTTTAACCCATGTTGTCCACAAATCTGAACAAATGGCTGGGTGGTGTCCCTGGATAGGACATCAGAACCCTCTTTTCCATTTCTTCCAAACACAAGTTAGCCACTACAGGTGAGACTGGGAAACCCATAGCGCCCCCATGTCTCTGCCTATAGTACTGCCCCCTGTATGTTAAGTACGTGGACTGAAGACAGCTTCAGGAGCAGACACACATGGTCAGTGTTAAGGGTGGTCCTATTGCTAAGGGTGGGGGTCATCCTGTAATTTCCTACAGATCACCTCCACTGCTTCAGCAACAGGAACGCAGGTGAAGAGAGACGTAACATCATACGAGACCATTGTTTCATCCACCTCCATAATTATGTCCCTCACCTTAGCCACAAAATCCATAGTGTTCTGAATGTGATGTTCACTACTGTCTACCAACAGGTTAAGTATACATGCCAGAAACTTAGAGATGTTATAGGTCACTGAGTTAATCATACAAACAATGGGCCCTACTGACACATCTTGTTTATGTAGCTTAGGTAAACCATACAGACTAAGTGTAGCTTCCCGTGGGTGTAATCTGTGGTACAAAATTCTGTCAATAGCATTGTCCTGTTCTAACAGCTTCAGACAATCTATCACCTTTTTCTTGTAACCACTGCCTGGATCTCGTTTCAGGGGCTCATAAGTATTTTGCTGAGTAACGTCATAACTTTCTCATGATAGTCTGTCTGGTTTAATGCAACAGTGCATCTGCCTTTGTTCGCCGGAAGGATGATGATTCTTTTGTCCTTACCGAAAGTCACGAGTGCATTCCTCTCATCTCTGCTGATGTTGGACGGCAGCGCCTTCAGATTGCTGAAGCTGGCTGAAACTTTCGTCTGCAGTTGCTCTGCTTCCGGGTCTGTGATGTTGTTACGGATCGCCGATTCCGCGGCTGTGAACAGTTCCACTATCAGGATTTGTCTCGGTGTGACAGCAAAATTCAGCTTCTTAGCAAGGATGTCGTTCTCTGCCCGGGTGAGTTGTCTGTTGGAAAGATTCTTCACCCACTTGTCTACATTGCGTGTGTCTGGCATCCGTCTCTCTGTTTGCTGTTGAGGGCGCTGTCTGTTGTCTGCCGATGTCTCTGACGTGCAGCTAGTAGGCCGAACTTTTTTTGCTGCCTGGTTGTTGACTTTCCATGTTGTGCTAGACAAGCCTTCTCCATGAACTCAATCACATGTTGGAAAGTGGTCTCATCTAGATGCGATGTGAGTCTGGATCTGCTCCTCTTTGGCATTCAAAGTGTCGATGGTGAAATTAGTTTGTCTCACCCGTTTGTTCAACAGCTGACTCTGTGCCTTCTGGAGGATCTTGCTAGCTTGGTGGCCCTTGACAGAAGATTTCATTTGCAGGCTCTTAGGTGTAATCCTGCTCTGTCTGCACCTGAGGCTGAATCTCGGTTCCTGTAGTCGCCACCTTACACACCATTTGCTCGTACTCACGTACAAGTTTAAGGCAATCCTCGCCGAAATGAGTCAAAATGTCTTTATGCATGCTCAATAATCCAGGTAAGGGAATCACAGAAAGTTGAATCAGAGCTGCGATAAATAACTGAAATAAGCCTTGTATTTCAACAGCAGTAGCCAATATAACATAGTCTGATTTAATGAATTCGTGGACAACTGCCTTATTTCCCCTCTGACATCAGCCTAATAATTGTGATGAATTCTTTGCAAATGGAGCTTCATTCTTTTAATTTTGCAATAATATTACCAAAACAATCACTTAGCTGTACTATATATATATGTGTGTATTTTTTTCCCTCTGTGTCTGCCAGCATCTGCGTGTCAACACTATGAAGAAAGGGTAAGAGGGCGATGAAAGGAGGCATAAGGGAGGGTGCTGAGGGTAGATGAGAGGGTAAAAGAGACGATGAGGGTGAGTGATGAGTGGGGAGAGAAGAAGTACCCCTGGGCAGGGTGTAGATCAGGGTTTGTGTGTGTGGATGTGCGTGCGTGTGTGTATGTGGATGTGGGGGGCAATTGGAGAGACATGGCGGATGAGGGCCCTTACATCAAAGGCTGGATCAAAGGACTGACTGACAACACCCCCAGCCCCCAACGACCTGGGATTTACACACACACACACAATCCTATACCTCTCCTTCTCTCTCCAAGAAGAAGGGCGCGAGAGATGAATCATCAATACACTACAAAGGGTACAGAAATGACTGTCCTGCAGCTTGGTAAGGGTGTGTATGTGTGTGGATGAGAGAGAGAGAAAGAGAGAGAGAGAGAGAGAGAGAGAGAGAGACCTTAGCCTAATCCCTGTGGGAAGAGAAAAGTGTACATGGCTGGAGAGATACATACACCTTGGAGATAGAAACACATGTATTTTCTAGCCAGAGCTATATCTAAATAACTACTACTATATGATACTGTAACTGATATGCAATTGGAAAAAAAAAACCCAAAAAAAACAATGACTGCTGGGATAGGCTCCAGCATTCCAGCATCCCCATGACCCTGAGAGCAGGATAAGCGGTTTGGATAACGGATGGATATAAATAATGTGTATATATATATATATATATATATGGTTTTTTTTCCGGAAACCATCAATGGTGTTGATACAAGTGCTCAACAAATGAGGAGCAGAATATCAAGATAGATGTAGGAAAAAAAATATTTTAATACATAGCAGTACTTCCTACATATATATATATATATATATATATATATATATATATATATATATATATATACACTCACTGTATTAGATATAGGACACAAACCAGAAGTTTGAGCCTCAATATTTTATTAACCAAACAAGTTGATACTAAAGGTGTGTTAAAACTGAAAGGTTTAAAGTAACTACACTGACATCTGCTGGTAACATTTGATATTTCCAGTAGCTCTAGAAGTACTGTACTCCAGAAATTACAGGTTAAATACTAGGTCAGGTTATACAGCTGAAATACAGTGTTAAATACTATGATACAATACTGGTGACCTCTCAACAAGACTGGTGACTGTCTGCCAGCCTGTAACTCTATATATGCTGTCTCTCTGTCTGTTAGGTTGTCCCTTCTAATAAATTTGGTTAAACTCTAATGAGTGCAGCTGTCTTGTATGCAGACAAGAGCCTCAACTCCATGACGACTGACAGGCTAGTAGATCTGCAGCTGCCATTTCCCTGAAGTTTGGCGTAAAAGAAGTTTTCAGTGAGCTCATTTATTATCCAAACCACTTATCCTTACTCAGGGTCGCGAGGATGCTGGAGTCTATCCCAGCAGTCATTGGGCAGCAGGCGGGGAGACACACTGGTCGGGCTGCCAGACCACCACAGGGCCGACACACACACACACACACACACACACACACACTCACACACGCCTAGGGACAATTTAGTATGACTGATTCACCTGACCTACATGTCTTTGCACTGTGGGAGGAAGCTGGAGCACCCAGAGGAAATCCACGCAGACATGCGGAGAACATACAAAGTTCACACAGAGGACGACCCCCAAGGTGGGACTACCCCGGGGCTCGAACCCAGGACCTTCTTGTTGTGAGGTGACTGCGCTAACCACTGCGCCACCGTGCCGCCTAAAATGCTGTAGCGAATTCAGGGGGCAGCCGGGAATCCGCCGCAGCACGGACGTGAACCTGGGTCACCCGCATCAGAACCTGGGTCACCCGCATCACTTTTTAATGAGTTTTCAATGAGTTTATAGGTAAAATATCTGTCAATGACAATACAAAAAATATTTGAATAAAAAACCCTTAGAAAAGAGCCATCAAGAGGAATGAATCGCTATTAAAGTATTGTCACTGAATTTGCACTGCTAAGCCCTTGCCTGTATTAAGTTTTTTTTTTTTTTTTAATCACTTGTTGAGCTGCACATACATCATGACCAGTGGAAACTTTTAGTCCAAAAATCCAAATGTCTGACCTTTGGCACATGCGGATTGAACTCCACAGCTCTGTGTATGGCCTCCACGGCGTTCATCTCTGCAGTGCTCAGCCCCCGCCGGGACGCTGCCTCTGGTGAGAATCTGGGATATGCACATGGACAGGACATGTGCACCGGACATTCACAAGAAGCCAACAAATAGAATGAGTTACAGAGTTCATTCACTTTCTCGTCAATGGTTTGCAATGACTATACCATGACTTCTCCAAAACTTTTACCTTAATTTCTATGACCAGAAGAAAGGTGTGCTTCAACATTACATATGATGTAATGTATGATGTTTCAAATACCGCATATGAGCCAGCCAACTCTCAACAAATTTTGCAAGTCATATTTTGTACTTGTCCATCTGAACCCACTGATTGTTGAAGCTGAACTTGCCCGGGATGCTGTCAACAAGCTAGCTAGCTAACTCATAGGAAAGCTAGCCAGCTGAGGCACATGATAGCATATCTGAGACAAACTGTTAAACACACACCCGAACTTTTAAAACCCATCCACAATGATTAAACCCAATGTTAACAACTTTTTTTAATTGGTCCATGACTTTTTTTAAAAAATGTCAAAATCATATCGAAATTAAATATAAATTGATCAGCTGCCTCTGTTTCAGACATCGTATACAAGGAAACGTACTTATCTGAGACAGCTCGTGCTTTCAGCAGTGCAGATGTGTAGCATATTGTCGCTGATTTTGGCAAACTGATGTCTACGAAGACAAAATGAATAAATGAATGAAAGAATACACTTAATAAATAAATACATAGTAATGTAACAGCCCCAAAACAAACAAACAACTACATAAACATTAAGTCGCAGGATTTCAGGATCGGTTCAGTTGACTGAGAAATTATAAAGATGAAGTATTTGGCAAATGCAGTCTTACCATCGTATTTGGCGAGCACTGCTTGCACATCAGCATATGCCTGTAGTTCTAGAAGTGCCTCTAATAGGTTTTCATGTATATTTAACATTCCCAACAGTGGGAACTCTTTCATTAACTGGAAAGAGAGACACAGGAGAGATTAGTGAACCTATCACACATCACCCAAAATAAACCCATTACATACACATAATATACTTTTTTCTGGTGATCAAAATGTTTGGCAATACTGGATATGTTGCAATGCCCCAATACATGGCGGCTTTCTCAGCCCATTCAACTGTTTATAACAAGATTAAAAAAAAAACACAAGGCAGAACCTATGAACCTATCAAAAACATTTAACATAAACTATTATATAGCCTTTGCCAAATTAACAATATTTATTGTATGCATATTGTATATATTTTATTGTATTTATATTAATTTATATTATGTTGTATTTATTGGAACTGTCCAATAAATTGGAGATGTCTCCAGCATGCACTGGAGCAGTTTGCAGCTGAGTGTGAAATGGCCAGGACGAGAGTTGGCACCTCCAAGTCTGAGGCCATGGATCTCTACTGGAAAATGGTGGATTGCTCCCTCTGGGTTGGCGATGAGTTGTTGCCTCAAGTGAAGGAGTTCAAGTATCTCGGGGTCTTGTTCACGAGTGAGGGTAAGATGGGGCTGGAGATTGACAGGCGGATTGGTGCAGCATCAGCAGTAATGTGGACGTTGTACCGGACCATTGTGGTGAAGAGGGAGCTGAGCCGGAAAGCAAAGCTCTCAATTTACCAGTCAATCTTCGTTCCAAACCTCACCTATGGTCATGAACTTTGGGTAGTGACCAAAAGGATGAGATTGCAGATACAAGTGGCTGAAATGAGTTTCCTCCGAAGGGTGTCTGGGCTCAGCCTTAGAGATAGGGTGAGGAGCTCGGACATCCGGAGGGAGCTCGGAGTAGAGCCGCTGCTCCTTTGCATCGAAAGGAGCCAGTTGAGGTTGTTCGGGCATCTGATTAGGATGCCTCCTGGGTGCCTTCCTTTGGAGGTTTCCCGGGCATGTCCAACTGGTACACCCAGAACTCGCTGGAGGGACTACATGTCCAATCTGGCCTGGAAATGCCTTGGGCTCCCCCAGGAGGAGCTGGAGGGCATTGCTGGGGAGAGGGACATCTGGAGTGCCCTACTTAGCTTGCTGCCACCACAACCCGACCCCGGAGAAGTGGCTGATGATGGATGGATGAATGAATGAATGAATGAATATTGGAAATGTGCTGGATAAAAATGACTACGTAATACCTCAATACCTTAATACAAGAGGGGTTTTTCAGACCATTAAACTTTTTGGAAGCCTAAAGAGGCACTTTGACAGACCAGGTAAGTGAGAACTCTACAATATCCAAGTCTGTAACACGTTTCACACCCTGTGTAGTGACTATTCTGAAGTAGTTCCAGTGACATCTTACTTGACCACATGGCATCAATGAACTCAGAGAGCATCCCATTTGTTCCAAAAATGTGAAATGTCTTCCTTGAATCCTTTTTTTCTGGTTTTCTCCTGCTTTTGTCCAGATTTTGGCATGTCCAATTCTCTGTACGCATTAGATCAAATTACTGCATGACTTGCAGGTTGAGGAAAGCGTAGACACACAAGCACTCAGCCAACCACTTGTATTCACCGGCCAGCTGCAGGTTCTTTAGGGCAGTGTTTCCCAACCCAGTTCTCAAGGAACACCTATCTTGCAGATTTTCATTGTAACCCTGCATAGGTAGGCCTGCTTGTACTTACTCAACCAATCATCTCACAGCACTTAATTATGCAAGATGTGCAACAGCTGACATAATTCATTGCTGATCGGTTGAATAACTACAAACAGGTACCTATTCAAGGTTGCAAAGAAAATCTGCAGGATAGGTGTTCCTTGAGGACTGGGTTGGGAAACACTGCTTTAGGGGAACACAATGTGTACAGAGGCTCACACTATTTCCTCCAGATCCACCACAGCTAACACTTGGAGGATTCACTTGGTAGGACATATTACCCCTACCAGCTCCCCAGTCAGGAACGTTTGGGAATTGTGTTCCCTTTGGCACCTGACCAAATGCCGGCATTTGAATCGTGAACCTCAGCAGTGGGACGATAGCGCCACCCGAGCACTGGTAAGCGTACAGGAAGCATACAGTACAGTAAGCAGATAGTAAGCAGACAGTAAGCAGTGTGAGCTGCTGAGCTGTGGGACTCACATCTCTCATCATTTTTACTGCTTCCTTGATCCGTCCCAGTTTGCGGGCACACATTGCCAGACGGCGTTTGATGTAGACCAGTAGGTTGATATCTTTTCCAGCTGTGGTGGGAAGGAGAAAATAAGAGACATTTAATAAGTGGATAAGTATGATGTGGTGTTTTTACATTTCAATTAACAGATATCAGTTGAGCTGAGATTTCACACTTCAATAGCATAGATCAGGGATTCCCAAATAAAATGATCGAGCTGCGAACGTTCATTGTCAGGTAATTAGGTTGACGAAGCTTAACAAATTAAGAAGTTACATCGGTATTGCTAATAACCATGTGCTCCAGCTGTGGAGTGAAGGGTGAACAGATCTGCATTTAAGACTTCACCCCTGAACACACCAACATGCTGATATTTCCAATAAACATCTTTCAATTTACCCTTGTGAATTTACACAGCTTGAGATTTATCAGGATTCACATTATTTTTCAAGAATAAATCAGTCAGCTCAGATAGTTAGCATTCATTATTTCACATAACCAAAACAAGAAAATAATTAACAATTGTGTGTAATCAGCGTTGGGCAAGAAATTAAATATTCAGCTTCAGTGTTTGTTTACCTCAAATCTTAATTCTGTTTAAGTTTTTTTTGCAATAGAGCAGATAAAATTCTGCAAAATGAGGCTGACAAATCTTGCATGTCACTTATTTGTTTCTTAATTGGAGTGAATGACCATCAAAAAGAGTGGATAAAAATCTTAGTCTAGGTGAAATATGGAAATAAACAAGGCTGACATTTAACCTGCCAGTTTAGGGTTAGAATAAGGGCCCAGACACACCAAACCGACTAGTTGTGACGAAGGCCGACTGTTGCGTCACCTCACGTCGCCTGCTGTCTGGGCAGAAAAGGAGCACTTGAACACACTGCAAAGACTACAGCCAACAGCCAACTAGCGTGTAGGTTCTGCACTGATTCGCTAAGCTGAACAGCCGATCAAAGTCCTCTCTTTCACCGACGAGCTGAATCGGCCGAAAAGCTGCCGACAGGGGTCCGACTAGTGCCGACTGCGCGGGACACACCGCAAAAACTAGGGTCACAGACCCTAGCCCGACATTGGCCGACAGATGACCATCGGCCTGGTGTGTCAGGACCCTAAGACTAATGGGTTGGACCCATTAGTTGACTGGTTAGCGCAGTCCCCCGTGGTGCGGGCTACCCAGGTGCGGTTCCCGGCTGCGGCGGAACCCAGGCTGCCCCTTGAATTCGCTACACTGGTGTCAGAAGTGGAATGGTGAGACCGTGAGGCCATCGGAAGCACGTGTGCCCAGAGGCGTGAGGGAGCTGATATGCTGAAGCACAGGAACGTGCTTCCCAATGGAGCGGGGTAGTGTAACGACCACGGATGACTAGCTAGCCCTTGGCTAACGGGTCAGACTCTTTAGTTGACTGGTTAGCGCAGTCGCCCGTGGTCCAGGCTACCCAGGTTTGATTCCCGGCTGCGACGGATTCCTGGCTGCTCCCTGAATTCGCTACATTGGCCTCTTAGCCATTTTTCAACCTAGTAACCCAGAATTTTACAGCGGCTCATTGATTAGACTTGAGTCTTTTCTTACCACTTTTCAGCGCTTGTTTAAAAAGGCGCTCTGCTTCTGTAATAGTGGTGGCCTCTTCCTCTGCTAGAAGCACATAGGCAGCAGCACATCTGTGGACACAAAACACACACATACATACACACAGGTCCCCGTGAAACCAAACAGACCCACAAAGAAGATAGCCAGATATTTTTTTAAAAACACTGCCTCAAGATTTCACCCTAGCCTTAATAATTGTTTTTCTTTCAAAGGAAAACATGATGAGTAGTTCCATACAACACAATATCTCCTCAGCATAACCACAACTGTGTGTCCCTAAAGGCTGCAGGTGTCATGTTTCTAAACTTTCCACAAGCCAGGCAGTCACAGAGGTCAAACATGTGCAGCTTGTTCAGTGATTTACTGACTGTTTGTTTTGTTGTTGTTGATCTTGAATATGAGGGTGCTGATGAAGGAGTAGCAGGTGGTAACTGGGTGTGGTTTCTATGGCTTCCAAAAAAGCTTGATATGAGTATAATTTTTAACAAATGACTCACTCATGGTTCATTTCTATGGCCTGGTAGGCTGCTCTGATCCTGGCCTGAGGGTTTCTCTCTCTCCAGGCTTTCTGCATCACTGCAATTAAAGTAAACACAGCAATATTTCAATGTGAAATTCAGTTTCTGATGAGTGAAGTCCAGCATGATAAAGTCGAAAATTCAGTAACACAAAAACAAAATTATCTGTGGGCGCTGTTTAGCGCACTCAAGGACACCTTACAAAATACAGTTAAAAAACAAGCAGCACTGTACCAGAAAGCATAAAGTCAAAACAGAGCAGGGTAGACAATAAAAAGTTAACACAACAGATAAGTATAAAATCATCATCTGCACAAAACTCAATGAAGCGTGGATCGGACTGAATATGTCCGTTTGAAAAGGTGTTTTGAGATGGGATATGAAGGTTGAAAGAGTCAGTGTTGTGAATGTCTTGTGGGAGAGAGCTCCATAGGCGGGAGACACAATGACTGAAGGCTCTAGACCCCATGGTAGTCAAGCGGGCTGATGGTGTAGTGAGTTGGAGTGCAGAAGAAGCTGTGAGAGTGCGGGAGGGCATGTGGATATGAAGGAGTTTGGAAAGATACTACGAAGCTAGGTTATTAAGGGCCTTAAAGGTGAGAAGCTGGATCTTGAAGTCAATACAGTATTTAACAGGGAGCCAATGGAGTTGCTGAAGAAGAGGAGTGATATGATCTATGGAAGGAGTTCTGGTAATGATACAGGCAGCTGAATTCTGGACCAAGTGAAGTTTATGAAGACACTTGAGGGGAACACCAAAGAGGATAGAATTGCAGTAGGCAGTAGTCAATACGGGACGTAACCAGGGTATGAATGAGTATGGCGGTATATATATATATATATATATATATATATATATACATATATATATATATACACACACACACACACACACACATATATACATATATATACACACACACACACACATATATATATTTATATATATACACACACACATATATACACACACACACACATATATATATATGTATATATATGTGTGTATATGTATATATGTGTGTGTGTGTGTGTGTATATATATATATATATCCATCCATCCATCATCCATTATCTGAACCGCTTATCCTGCTCTCAGGGTGACAGGGATGCTGGAGCCCACACACACACACACACACACACACACACAACACACACAGATGAGCCAAAACCTTATGACCACCTGTCTAACATGCTGTTAGTCCTCTGTGTGCCACCAAAACAGTGCTGAAGGTGTTGTCTTGGCAATTATTTAATTCCACTGACGATAAATGAGGAGTGAGACAAAAATCTCTTACAGTATTGTCACACTTTAATATGTTCATGAACAGATGCACAAAGACTCGATACTTGAGTGCGCGCCAATCAGTACAGTACAGTGTCTCTTAAAGGGCAGTTGTCTGTTCTTCTCCTTATCTCATGTTTTCCAACTCACATCCCACCAAGGCTGTTTCTCCAACTATTGTGTACAGCCTTTGCTACACTCAGTGAGTTTCTTATACATTCTTCTGCTGTCAGCTAACAGTTAACAATAGGCCTTTATTTTTTCACATGGAGAAGACACTTTATAACTCTACCTTTGTTCTGCTACATATGAACTTTAACCATCTCTCTAAGCAATATAGACTCAAGTTAAACATAGTATAAGTCATACATGGTCAAAGATTAAAAGTAAGCAAACATTATATATCATTATATGGAAGACAAATTGCCTTCAGTGTCCTGTAGTATCTGGCACCAAAAACATTAGCAGCAGATCCTTCAAGTCCTGTAAATTGCAAGATGGAGCCGCCATGGATCGGACTTGTCAGTCCAGCACATCCCACAGATGCTCAATTGGACTGAGATCTGGAGCACTTGGAGGCCAGGGCAACACCTTGAACACTTCATCATGTTCCTCCATCCATTCCCAAACAACGTGTGCAGTATGGCAGGAAGCATTATCCTGCTGAAAGAGGCCACTGCCATCAGGGAATACCATTGCCATGAAGGGGTGTACCTGGTCTGCAACAATGTTTGGGTAGGTGGCACATCTCAAATTGAAGTCCACATGAATGACCGGACCCAGAGTTTCCCAGCAGAACATTGCCCAGAGCATCACACCGCCTCCACCAGCTTGTCATCTTCCCACAGTGCATCCTGGTGCCACTGCTTCCCCAGGTAAACGGTGCACACATACATGGCCATCCAAGTGATCTAAAAGAAAACGAGATTTCCCACTGTTCCAAGGTCCAGTTAGATGCTTGTGTGCCCATTGTAGGTACTTTTGACAGTGGACAGGGGTCATCATGGGCACTCTGGCTGGTCTACGGCTACGCAGCCCCATATGCAGCAGGGTGGGATGCACTGTGTGTTTGTGACACATTCCTCCTGTAACCATCATTCAAATTTTCTGTGACTTGTGCCACAGTAGACCTTCTGTCGGTTCGGACCAGATGGGATAGCCTTCGTTGCCCTCGTTCATCGATGAGCCTTCGTTCATCAATGAGCCTTGGGCACCCAACACCCTGTCGCCAGTTTGTGGTTTGTCCCTCCTCGGACCACTGTCGGTAGGTACTCACCACTGCTGACTGGGAGCACCCTACAACCTTGCCATTTCAGAGATGCTCTTATCCAGTCATCTGGCCATAACAGTGGCCCTTGTCAAAGTCACTCAGGTCCTGCCCATTTCTCCTGCATCCAACACGTTGACTACGAGAACTGGTTGTTTGCTTACCATCTAATCTACCCACACCTTGACATGTACCCTTGTTTGGAGATGATCAACATTATTCGGTTCACCTTTGAGTGGTCATAATGTTTTTGCTCATCAGTGTACATATGGGCACTATGTGGCTTTACCCTCATCTGATAAAACAGGGATCTGGTAATACTCACCAGTGTCCTCTGGCCTCAGCTGCTGGGTGTCTCCTGTGAAGAAGGTCTGGTGGTCTTGAGCAGACAAGTTCATATCATAGTACGTTAAGGGCTCCTTTCCAGTGACCCAGGTGTACCTGCGGTGCACAGAGTAAATGATGGGGATGCTTTCACTTTAGTGAGTCTATTTCCTTTACGGTGAGACCACAGCATACTTATTCATGATGGGTAATACTTTCATGACTCTGTAACCAGCACATTAGAAACTGGTCTAACAAGTAATGAAGATTATTGAACTGTGACGTATTATAGGACCAACCATGCTATGTAATTTTACAAACCAAGCAATTACTTGATGCATATGTTATGTTGACACACATACCTGCTGTATTCGGCTCCTCTAAACAAATTCAAAGGGTTCCTCCAGACCTTACATTCTACAAGAAAGAAGTGATAATAACCATAAGCACAATAATCTTCATAAAGCTATGATCAAAACAACATTATCGTTAGCTGGGTACCCGTTTGACCATTGAACATTACTGAAATGCATCTGACCTAGACTAATGATGGGATTTGAATGTATACCTGAAACACTGGGCCTCGGCTCGGCCTCGCCGTTGACTGATGAGAACAGACCCGTGGTGGAGCTGCTCTCCACCCCACCGAGGAGAGGACGCAGGTGGCTCACTGACACTTGCTCAATGAATGAAGTCCCGTATTTTCGAAAATACCACCACTCAAATATCTACAGCCAGGGGTTTGTTGGATTTAGACAAAGGAAAAAATATTAAACAGAGTATCTTAAAAGTTATCCCCCGATGACCAAAGTTATAAGCATGTTTAACGAAGAACTCTTATCACAGGAGTAACCCATCAATGGGCTGACTTTTTTTCACATGGAACTAGCCCATCATATGGGCGAACTCTGACCAAATTGCCTTTTTCACTAAAGATTTGTCCTTTTATGTGATGCTGGTCTTAGACTAAGACCCAATTTACACCTGGTAATAATCATGCGATCTTTGTCCAGAAAAGATATCTGAATAAGGAAAAATGCATGTTAACATAAGGTATAACCAGCATGCACTCTGACTGGAACACAATTTGATCTGCCAGACTACCTCAAAAGGTGGTCACTTTCACATTGTGATAAAATTTCTACCAGAAACAGCCAGGTGTAAGTGCAGTCTGTATAGCATATAGTGTTGACCTTAGAAAGAGATCTGAATTCAAGTTAAAGCAGATTACCACAAGTTGTGGTTATCAAGTAGATTAGTTGTGCCTGTCACTAAGCCCTCAAGGAAATAGTAACTGTATTTTGCGTGGAGGAAGAATATGCAAAAACAAACAAACAAACAAAAATAGTGTTTTCATTCATCTGTAAATAAAAGGGAGATCGAAGATGACAGCTCACCAGGATGAGTCCGGAGATGAGAGAGGAAGTTCCAGTGAGGGCCACGTAGAATTTAGGTGTCAATGTGCTCAAGAAGACAGATGCTAAAATAGTAAACAAGGGAAGGCAGCAGGCTTAGTGTCATAACTGCAAACTCAACAGTAAAAGTCAAGATAATATGAATTTCTTTACAACAGGTGCTATCAATCAATCAATCAATCAATCAATCAATCAATCAATCAATATTTATATACCACATTTCATACAGTGGCTGCTGTAGCCCAATGTGCTGCACATGACTGAAAGACAATGCAACAAACACAAACAAACAGATCACTAACAGATGCATCCATCCAGCAGTAATTAATTGCAATGAAAAGTGAGCTTGATCTTTTTCATTATATGCACAATAATGTTATTTGCCAGTTTCAATACCCAGCTACTCTGCAACCTAGCTTGCCACAGATTTTGCACTGCGTGGTTTGAAGCTGGCCAGATTTGTTCTTTTTTCTGACAATAGTAGTGCTATGCCCCCCCCCCCAGTGGCACTGGAATGGTATTAGCTTCATAGTCATGAATAGCACTGCAGACCGTGTTATAATGCACTGTGGGAGGTTTCACAGACAAAGAGAAGTAATGCCGACAGAACTGAGAAAGGCTGGAATGAGAGACATCTGTTTTGTAAAGATCATAAACAGCATAAGCAACATCAATTGTTTTGTGTAAGAAAAATGTGAATAGGGTTCAAAAAGAAAAGTAAATGGGTTACTGACACAGTTCAGGGAACTATTCAGAAGGTGAACTGGGTTCACAAGTAGTTCAAGGAAATTATTGATAAGATAGATTAAAAGAAAAACTAAGGAAAAAAAGGTCCTGAGAACAGGAGTTAAGACTAGTCTAAACTGATCCCTAACCCACTGCAATCAGCATATTGTGAGCGTGTGGGTATCTGAATATTTTGGTACCTTTCTGGACAACAAGCCTAACTTTGAGGGTGACATCGATGTCACCTGCTGTATAAAAGCTGTTGTCGTTGCATAAAATGAATTATTTTAATGTCAGTCCAACCTTGACTCCTCTCTTCTCTATTTACTACTGTCTTGCCCGTCTGCATATAATAGAGCGTTTTTACACTTATGCAGTTATAATAAGAGGTGGTGCTCCTTTACCCTGTGAACCTTTATAGCGTATGAATGTAAGTGTGTGCTATTGTGTTGTATTGCATTGTATTGTGTTGTATTGTATTGTATTGTATCGTATTCTATTCTATTCTATTCGTTCCATGGTCATGAAACTGCAGAGTGGGGAAGTACATTAAAACACAGCCATTCACGAGTCTATACTAGTCCACTCGATTGTATTACTTAAATGGTCATGAAACGTTGCACACAGAAGAAGTACGTTAAAACAAAGCAAATCTATATGTACATATACATACAGTCTGCACCCCCTCCCTCCCCACGGCCGAGTGACGGCTCCCCGCTAGCTGTCAGAGCTAAGAGCTAACCGTCGGCTAACCGCTAGCCGCCGCCTTCGCTCACCTGAGGCGAAGCTCTCCTGCAGTTTCAGGGGACTTCTCAGGACGTAAATCATCACCACCACCATACAGAACCAGACCAAGCAGATGTAAGTCCAAGACCAGGAGAGCCAAGACTTCAATTTCTCCACAAAGCCGAGAGTCTGAGGGCTAGCACCGGCAGACTCCTCCATGTTTTCCCGGATGCCTGTAAACACTCGAGTCACGTGACCAGACCGCACTTTATTTTGAAAAGGCAACGGAGAGTTCAAACCAAACTGAAACAATAGTATAGAATAATGAAACGGGATGGAATACAATGTTAGAATTATAGGAGTGAAAAAGCAGCTATGCGGAATTAACACGTGAATAGTGGTAACTGTTTTTAATAGTGGCAATTTTATTTACCCCCCCCAATTGTAATTAGCCAATTACTCCACTCTTACCCACATCCGGCTTACCACCCGCAGACATGGCCAATTGTGTCTGTAGAGACGCCCCGACCAAGTCAGAGGTAACACGAGGATTCGGACCGCCGACCCCCGTGTTGGTAGGCAACGGAATAGACGGCTACGCTACCCGGGCCTAACAGTGGCAACTTTGCTCCTTGTTGACGAAATTGGATGACGTCATATCGTCATGTCACCAGTCCAAAAGCAGTTGTATTTTGAAAGAGTGTTTGAGACGTGAAGATACGTTTCTGTATGGAATTAGAAAAGCAGATATAGGTATGGTTGAACAATGAACAGTGGAGTTTTCCCCTAAGCTATCTATCTATCTATCTATCTATCTATCTATCTATCTATCTATCTATCTATCTATCTATCTATCTATCTATCTATCTATCTATCTATCTATCTATCTATCTATCTATCCATCTATCCATCTATCTATCTATCTATCTATCTATCTATCTAGCTATCTATTGATCTATCTATCTCTCTATCTATCTATCAAACTGTATTTATAAAGCACATTTCATACATTAAAATGCAAGACAAGTAGTTTTATGTGAAGTGAAAGAATCCAGAGAAAAAGAGGATAATGGTAAAAGAAGAAACAGATATAAATACATAGGAAATTAAATCTTAACAAAATAGAGCGAAGACGATATAAAAGAATAACAAAATGGAATGATATAAATGAAAATAAAATGGATTAAATCAGAACAGACAGAACCCAAAATTGGTCAAGCGACAAGCGTAGACTGGGAGTTACTCGGTAAAGTAGAAGGAGTCGCTCCGTTACTCTACTGTGAAGGCCCCGTTAACAAGAAGTGGTTTATTCAGCATGTCTGTTGTTGCAGGGGCTGTTCTCAGGTCTGTTCCACAGTTCAGGGCCACATGTACAAAACGATGCTTCGCCACATCTCTTAGTTTGTCTTCTTGAAGGAACAGTCAGAAAACAAACTACGTTGGCAGAAGCTGGGCTGAAGTGAACATTCACTCCAGTTAATTTCACCAGCAGATATGTACGAAATTCGGTGTGAAACTCGCTTGCCTCAGAAAGCCAGAGATGAAAACAACAACCAGAGCATTGCAGAAATGTGGGTCTGACATCTGAAGATTAAAAAGCGTTCTCACGTAACTTAAACGGGGCTTGCTTTTCCCCACCTTACCTTCATTTATTTAAGATAAATGAGTCGAACTTGTGATCCGGAGGCCACCACAGAATCTGGTCCTATGCAATCACAGCGGGTGAATGGGAGCTTCGTTGGAGGCTTCAGTCACATTTTCGAAGGAGGTTGGTTGCAAAGCAAATAAAAAAAATATGTGTTTTGTCTTCCAATAAAACAACTATACATTCTCTCTAATATAATTTAGGACAGGGGATCGCTCAAATGTGCACCTTTGTGAGGTGAATGCGTCTCACTTCAGATCATTCTGTGCAGACATGGGCCATGAGCTGTCTGTGGACAGCCATTATCCTTCCTCCGTCCTGCATTCATATCCTGCCCCAAATAACCATTTCTATACCTCAGCTTTTCAACTGAAACGGTCTGCTCCTGTGTGTCTGTGTATGTGTCTGTGTATGTGTGTAAGTGTTTACGTGTCTGTGTGTATATGTGTATATGTGTTTGTGTATGTGAGTCCAAGTATGTGTGTAAGTATATGTTTCTGTGTGGAAATATCTGCGTATGTGTGTGTCTGTATATGTTTGTATCTGCGTGTAAGTGTGTGTGCGTGTGTGTGTGTGTGTGTGTGTGTGTGTGTGTGTGTGTGTGTGTGTGTGTGTGTGTGTGTGTGTGTGTGTAAGTTTATTTGTGTATGTGTATTGGTGTACAGGCTGTCTTGGGTGTTGGTGTATAATCTTCATCCCTGCAGTTTCTTTGTGTTGACTGGAAGCCCTTTGTTTTGACCTTTTGTTGTTGTTGCTGTATTTGTGAATTATACAGCAGTTTGGTCCACGATGGTTGTTTTAAATGCTCCTTATAAATGAACTGGCGACTTAATACGGAAACGTTTTCATTCTAGCCTGTGATCTAATCTATAACCATTAGGTGGCGCACTTTCCCCTTTAATCTCCTCGACGCTCGAAGTCACGTTTTAACTGCTGCTGGAGACAACGTTCAGTGTTGTTTGCGTCTTTAGAGCAATATCCTCTGGTTTATTATGGATTTATTATGGAACTGAGTTTTGTTTTTAGACAAATAGGAGCACTCTATTCATTTTCTCAACTCAGACCCTAAACAAATTAATAGATTTTTTCAGATTTTTTGCTGGCATTTTACACAAATTTAATATCCTTAACAAAAAACCAGGCTTCATTTAATTTGCCAGCAAACGCACTTTATTATTGCGCTCTATATGTCCACCACTTGTGACTTAGATGGAGGTTGTAGTCTGACGTTTCATGTGGGGAGGGGCAGAAGCCCGACTCAAAAGGCAGAGTCGCTGCAACCCAAACCTGCAGCGCGTCCCACCGCGTGTGTGACCGGCGCCCAATCCCGAGCGCAGCAGAATGATAGAGAGAGAGAGAGAGGGAGAGAGAGAGAGAGAGAGGGAGAGGGAGAGGGAGAGAGAGAGAGAGAGAGAGAGAGAGAGAGAGGGAGAGAGAGAGGGGGAGAGGGAGAGGGAGAGAGGGAGAGGGAGAGAGAGAGAGAGAGAGAGGGAGAGAGGGAGAGGGAGAGAGGGAGAGGGAGAGAGAGAGAGAGAGAGAGAGAGAGAGAGAGAGAGAGAGAGAGAGAGAGAGAGGGGGGGGGGGGGGGGGGGAGAGAGAGAGAGAGAGGGGGGGGGGAGAGAGAGAGAGAGAGAGAGAGAGGGGGGGGGGGAGAGAGAGAGAGAGAGAGAGAGAGAGAGAGAGAGAGAGAGAGAGAGGGAGAGAGAGGGAGAGAGAGAGAGGGGGGGGGGAGAGGGAGAGAGAGAGAGAGGGAGAGAGAGTAGTTAAGGGGGAACGGCGTGTCAGGCCCATATACTAAGTAATGTGGATGTATTCAGGCTCGCATGTATTCCACTTCAGACGATATCCAGTGACTCATGAGCAGTGAGTCATGGTGAAATGTGGTATTCAGCAACAGATCTGCGGGAAAGAAACACTTGTTCTCCTTATGGTAATAAAACAGCGGCGGTAAAGAGGACAAAAAAAATGTTTGAAAGTACATGAAAATATTCAACCGGATACCAAAGCGGTTTTTTTTCGTACATTATTGTTGATGTCTTCACTGAAATGCCAGAAGTTGAAATATCTCCCTGACAGTGGAAAAGAAAGAGTTGATGAATAATGTGACTGTGTCTAAACAAAAACCAGATAGAGGTCTGGCGGACACGTGAAGGTCCAGGCTGGCGTGGCGTGAGGTCACGTGTGTGTGTGTGTGTGTGTGTGTGTGTGTGTGTGTGTGTGTGTGTGTGTGTGTGTGTGTGTGTGTTTATCTATCCTTATGTGGACATCTCAGCGGTCCTCACAAGGGAAAGGGTCTATTTTAGGGTTAGGACTTAGATTTAGGGTTAGTGTTAGGATTAGGGTTAGGTTAAGGTTAGGGTAAGGGTAAGGGTTAGGTTAAGGTTAGGGTAAGGGTTAGGTTAAGGTTAGGGTAAGGGTTAGGGTTAGGCGTGTCGTTTGCGTGGTTAAGGTTAGGGTTAAGGGCTAGGAAATGAATAGTCAATGAGGGGTCCTCATAAGGATAGTGAAACGAGTATGTGTGTGTGTGTGTGTGTGTGTGTGTGTGTGTGTGTGTGTGTGTGTGTGTGTGTGTGTGTGTGTGTGTGTGTGTGTGTGTGTGTGTGTGTGTGTGAAAGGTCAGCGGCCCTGTGGACCCGTCCCGTAGCGGCTCTACCGTCACCTGTAACGCTTCTGGTTTCATTTACACTTTGGCGTCTGCTGTCTATCCGGCCATGCCGTCTTCTCCGCTGCCCCCCCCGGAAGCTCTCGGGAGCCCCCTGCTGGCCATACAGAATCGATCGGCGTCTCAACGTAAATGCCGTCACTTCACAGGCCGGTCCGCAAGGCGAACGTCCATGTGCGGATGGATGTGTGGAACAACGTGGGGAGGCAAACATCCCCACGTTGTTTCAGAGGGAGGAGCTGTCTGCGCCAATCAGGACACGCGCCTTCAGAATCAGTCAGAGGAAACTCTAGATCACCTCTTCCGCCTGACGTAGACATGTGATCTGGATTTTCTTTTCTGCATCAAAAATGCCATATTTGATGCCTCTCCCCACTTCTGTTCTCATAGCAGCCATTAACTGTATTGGTATTAATGTTTTATTGTTTTTATTTGTTTGTAAAGCACTTTGTGATATTGTTTTAGAAAAAGTGCTGTATAAATAAAGTTATTATTATCATTCTGTCATTGGTCCTCTATATGCTGTTTTTTTTTCTTACCCCGCCATGAATTCAAACGTAATGGAGCCTACACGTGTTGAGTCTGCCACACAAAAAAAAAGCAGAAGAAGAAGAATGAGGAGGAGGAGGCGGTTGCATGAATATGCAGCACAAGGGATTTTTTTCAAGAAACTTTTTTTTATTGTTTTTTTTTATCATGTAGTTGCTTTTACATTGCAGCAATACGACGCCGGCGTTTCAGTACAGGGGGAGAGTCAAAACACAAGAGGTAATCATTCTAGTCTCAATATGAATCAATGAGAAAAATAAAATAAAATAAAATCGATAAATAAATAAACGAGGAAAGGCTGAAACAAAAATAAACTAATGAGGTCGATGATCAGATGATGCCAGGAAGAGCCACTATGTGGGCAGTCTTTCAGAAAGAAACAAAACAAACCAATGTAAAACTAAGCAGTTCACTTGTCTAACGCGTTTCATATTTTCTCCAAGATGAGATGTGTTTTTCACTGCCTTTCTGTTAGGAGTCTCGTTGGTAAGGGACTTGAAAGAGAATATCAGATCAGTGTAAAATAAGTGAATATTGGGCTTGGAGGCCATCACCTTGGATTTGTGAATGTGAGATTTACCAAACCAACGCAGAAATGTGAGAGCATTATCTTCGGGAGATATCAGAAATGATCTGCCCATGGCTTGGAGGAATGAGGACAATTGCAAGATCGTTTCTTCTTCTGCGTTACAGAGTGGACATTTCGCTGAGGCTTCGCGCTGAACAAGTGATAGCCACAAAGGTACAAAGCGACACATGATCCAATTCCAATTATGTTAACTTAAATGTTTGCTATGAGTTGATCTGTTGATGACGTCACCGTGTCAGATGACGTGGCTGATCGGTCCTCCCTCTCCAAAACATGGACGCTGCCGCTGGGACATCTTGAACCCACCTGTAAACTAGTTTAAGGTCCCAGGATAGAGGGTGTCGTATGTCGCATACTGTTGTACTGCTTGTAAAACCCTTCAGGACTGCATTGTGAATTTGGGCTGTACAAATGAACCGGACTTGCCTTATCTGGTCGGTGTTACACAAAAATCAAAAACTGTGCCCTGCATGTAAACGCTTTGTGCACGTACAGGATCACAAGTCGGTTAACATTAAAGTCTGGGGTATGCGGGTTGAAACTGTGTCCACCAGGTGATACCAATTCCACCAAAATGTACGAAATTCATGATAACCACTTTAAACTAGAACGACCGAGCCGGTCATTTTGACGGTTTTGGATTTTTTAAGTTGAATAACTTTGTGTGTGTGTGTGTGTGGGGTGGGGGGGATACAGACCTGTCACTTCCTGAATGCTCTTAAAATTGCATGTTTTTTGCATTAAAATGAGTTTTAGATCAATTACACAAAAAATTGCGATAAGATCTACCTAAAACGACCATGACCGGTCAAAATGACCGCACGTAATTTGCGCGTGATCATGCGCGTCATGTCATTATTTATGACGTGTGTTGGTGGCGTCATTTCCCTCGTGAAGTTCATTGCTCTGTCCTGGAAACACACTAGCGTCCTCCAGTGCAGAGCAATGGTCTAAACTTGATTTCTGATGATAGGGCGTTACAGAGGCACCATGGCAACCACCGAGGCGCTGCAGTATCTACAAGCGATGGACAGCGGCCATTTTAAATTGTCTGAAAAACAGTGTTAAAGTTGTTAAAATGTGAATTTTGGTGTCAGTTAGTTTCTTAACAGCCATACTAACATATACAATGAATTAATATCTCAACTGGGTATGTATCTTGACGGAATATAGAGTTTAAAAACCGCGGGCGGTCAAAATGACCACCCACGGTCGTTCTAGTTCTTTTTTTTCTTTCTTTATATTTCACGTTTTACAGGCCTTGTTACCTTTGTTAGAGTAGCAATGTGTGTCTTCCGGGTTTGTTTTTCCAGGTAATATTCTCACTTTTTCCGTTTTGCTATTCAAGTTCGACCACATCTCTCGGAAGTTTGAATTGTTTGAAAATTAAAAATAGCATTATAGTTGTGAAAATGTTCATTTTTGCGTCAGTCGTTTCCTAACAGACAGACTAACATATGCAATGCGTTAATATCTCAAATCCTTGACAGAATATAGAGTTTAAAAACCGGCGGTCATTTTGACCGCTCTTGGTCGTTCGCCATTTTACACCAGAATATCTATGATTGCTATTAGTCCATTTGGTCAGTAAATTAGGATTGTCTGCAATGGGAAAAATACTGCTGAAACACGTTCATTTAATGCTATTAGAGTTTGGCTAACAGTGCCCCGGTGCTGTCTGCCCTTGGTTTTTATAAAACCAGCTTAGCCGTGTATACGGTGTGTGTGTGTGTGGGGGGGGGGGCTCTGTATATCTGCCCATGCTATCTGACTGGCAGACAGCCAGCTCTACATTTGGTGGTCCACGCTGATGGAAACTTCACCAAGCTGCTTCTTGTCTCCCACACTGCCCCCACCCCCCTCCCCCCCCTCACAGTTTATATTACACGTCTCCGAGAAGGGGCTCTCCCTCCACAACTCATTTCTCTCAAAACACTTCACTTCATTTTCAGAGAATCCATGTTCTCTCTTTCGTGTTATGCATCAGGAGACCACACCGTCTGACCACATCTGAACGCCGTATAGCCGTGCAGAGAAATGACTCCCCCCCCCATTCAACCTTTGTCTTGATTAATCCAACAAAGAAGAATGGACATGTTTTGATGTGTTTCCTTTCTCTGGAAATGAAGTTCTTAATGGTGACTGATGGTTCGCAGGGTGGCATGGCGCAGCCTGGAGGACGCTGGTCTTTCCAATGGCAGGAGGGAGGATGCTGGTCTTTCAAAGGCCGCAGGGAGGACGGTGTTCCACCTCACATATCACACACCACGCAAACACTTTTCATTAAGATGAATTAACCATACTTATGACTAACAAACACATCAACAAGTCAAGTCAATCAAATACAATAGAATGAAATGACATAGAAACAGAAAAAAGGAGCAGATTACAAAAAACAGGGACTTTACAAAGCTCTGACTAAGTTCTATGTGACCTGAATATTTCGGTACTAACTCATATTTTGTGATGGAAGCGGTGATCTTGTTGACTTCCTTGGTGACACTAATTAGATAACAACTTGAACTGCAGTGAATGAAAATACATGTTGGGAACACAGCTTGTAAATACTTAATATCTAACTGAGTGCTTTCAAATATTAATGACTTACATGCTTTTATAGACTCTATGCACTATCGAACATTACATATAACATACAATATATATATAATATATTGTATATGATATTATATATCATATACAATATGTAATGTGGTCTTTGATTTAGAATGACCAAAGTTGATCACTGTGTGCCATCTGAATGTTCCACTGCTCCAACTCTGCATTCATCCCGCTGCTGCTACTGGTCCGTACACAGATTTACGTTCTGTCACCTTTTTGGGTTGCTCCCACTCTGGTGCCCTGTTAAGCCTGCCCACGGCTTCAGAGGAACCTGCAGGGACGCACTGTTTGATGAGAGGAGCAATCAATTTCAGCAAAATGGAAGCAGACCACCTCGAGGCAACAAACGACTAAACAGATGATATTTAAGATTTTATTAACTCTTTTACAATGTCAGATGGCCTGGCGGCCTGTCCAGGGTGTCTCCCCGCCTGCCGCCCAATGACTGCTGGGATAGGCTCCAGCATCCCCCGCCACCCTGAGAGCAGGATACGCAGTTTGGATAATGGATGGATGGATGTATATATATATATATATATATATATATATATATATATATATATATATATATATATATATATGTGTGTGTGTGTGTGTGTGTGTATGTATGTACTTACGTACATATGTATTTATGCATGTATACACTGTCGACCATTATATATATAGTACACCGTCAATATAACTTTGTTAAAACACTCAAAGGTAGGGAAAGTGCTCAACAAATAAGGAGCGAGATAATCCAGTGAGTCAAGTACATTCTTTAATTATCAGCTGTCAATAAAGCTCCTCGAGGAGAGGACGTGCATGGCGAGGCAGTGAAAGCAGTGTCCTTTCCTCAAGTAGCTTTATTGACAGCTGATGATTGCTTACGGCATGAGCAGGCTTGTACTGTCTCATAAAGAATTTACTTGACTCACGCACACACACACACACACACACACACACACACACACACACACACACACACACACACACACACACACACACACACACACATAACGATTTGTGGGTTTGTGTTTCCATAACGTACTCATTCCAGTTCCTTGTGGCAGCAGCAGGTTCTCTGTCTTCATGTCACGTGTTAGGACACTTCTCATGGCTGCTATACATTTTATATGTGGTTACGCAACATGACTCAATGCATAGGAAACGTACAGTGCCCATTAGCTGGACATTTATATGGAAAGAAAGGGTTTTAACGTCACTAGGGGCATAACAAGGTGTCGAGTCACGAGGACTTAGTATTATTTATCTATTTACAAGTACACACTAGTTAGTAATTTACAAATATGTTCATTTATGATTTAAGTATTTTGAATTCATGTTCAGTAAATATCCAGGGCTCATTAGCTGACCACTGACACTGAGCTCTTAACCTAGTGTTTCTGATGAACAATGATATGAAATAAGTAAAGGTGCAACGACAGTCCTCAAGTTCAATCTGTATTTTTATTTATTTTTTACATTTTCGTTTGATTTACTCATAACTAGTAATGCCTCACTTCATGTGAAGTAAAACATTTTATGAAGACCCGTTAACACATTACTATACTAGCCTGCTCATTTACCCACATAGTGACCATGTATACTGTGTTCATAGTCTGCATTTGTTAATTGCTATTTAATTAATTTAACACATAACATGATATTAGTTAAAACTGTCATCTTATCTCATGTCACTTGGGAAGGTCTACTCACAATCATAGCATTTAAAATGCTACTTAATGCATGTTAACCGTATTTCCGGAGTACAAGTCGCACCCAGCAAAAACATGTTGCGAGGAAAAAAACATATAAGTCACTTCGGTGTATAAGTCGCATTTATGTGGCGGCACAGTTTCAATTGAGTCACAAGATTAAGCGACATCTACTGGCCTTAGTTGGATGCAGTGTATTAAAGTGACATTGTATAAATTGCTTTGGAATATAAGTCGCAGATCCAGCTGGTAAAAAAACAGCGACTTATAGTCCAGGAAATACGGTAATGTCAGTATTCAAAGTTAAGTGAACCCTTATCGACTAACTACTGACATCTGTACTTCACTGTATTCACGGCTGGTTAATGGATTGTTAATCTTAAATGTTAACTACATTAGCTGATGCTTGTTGATCTACCCTTAATGTTAAGTGTTACCTGTTGGCAAAATGTACCATAATGCATTATTACACATACCTGTGTTGTTATCATTATGGCTCTTTAATGGAGAATAAGGTGACACATTCTCTATGATGGATTTCAATTAGAACGTGTGTTGTCTAATTACCTCCAACCTCTTCTTTTATAATTCCAGGGTAACATGTCCCCATAACATCAGCAAAAATACCGAAGGAGCACTGACAATATCGCAATCACCATCATAACCATCAGCACCATACTACCGTCATCACCTCATCATCATCATCATCATCATCATCAACGACAACAACAACATGAGAAAGGGCGCAGAACAAGCCGGAGCCCATCGTCTACATAAACGACGAGCGGTACCAGGTAGCCTATCAATCTGTCCCCTGTAGGGGCAAATACAGCAGCTTCCTCATTGTGTGCCACTCCAGCCAACTGTACGCATAAATGGAGGTGGCAGAGATGAATAAAACATGTGCACTACCCTC